>NW_021633136.1:0-58486 GCF_004799145.2 Neltuma alba
AATAGGTCTTATATATAGGACCAACATCAACTCTTAAATTAAGTCCTACCTTAAGGACCGGAGGAGTACTTTATATTGAATGTTGTGTTTTTGATACATTACCTAAATTGGTGTTTAGTGTATTGATTGTTGTGTTTTTTATGCAAGATTAATGATATGTCAATGGACCTGGGGCTAAGCAAATTCCAGATAGTCATGGATGTGGTTGTTAGGTGATTCCACTTTATGAGGGTAAGCAATATACTCTAATTGCTTTATTTTTTAATTTTTTTTCTACTTTTGAATGATTTTGATTTGATATACAGAGATTTTGTAGTCTGAAAATTTCTCACTCCCTCAAATCTTTAATATAAGTCACTTTTAATTATCTTACACACATTAAGAAAGAGTCAAAAGTTGGTTGCATCCCTAAAATTGTCAAAAAGTTCTAGAAGCTTCCAACATTGCCCTTATCAGGTACAATAAATCTCAAAGATTGGGTAGTATTTCCTTGGATAAGGCATATTTCTCAACGCCTTATCTCCTCATAAAACTCATGAAATAGAACAACCTAGTCAAGTCAACACTTCTTAATTGCAGAACCAGCCACTGGCATCTGTGGAAGGAAAATAATTGATGTGAGACATCTTGCAAAGTGACTAATATTTAGAACCAACCAAAAATATCCTCCTAAGAGGTGACTAACATTAAGGAACAAAGTAGTGTTTGCTTTATCTATAATGAGGATCACTTTTGTTTACAAATATCAGTTTCATGCTTGGTTTTGCAATCAATAAAAATAAACCTACTGTTCCACCGAGCCAAGCTCATCATGTGCCTTATTCATGGCTCTCCTCACAAAACACTATTCACAAGCTGCTTATAAATTGTATGGAATAAAATATTGGCATGTTAGGCTGCGTTTTAGCTGGCTCCATGTCATTAAATGTATTCAGCGATGAGTGAGCATTTAAAATTCAAAATCCTGCTCAGTTCCTGCCGAAACCATTATCCCTTTATTCACACAAAGAATGTTGCATTTACTTTCAGTGGAAGATTGGGAGGTTCTCATGACAATTCGTTCACTCTAGTCGGAGGCGATGGAGAAGAAGATGAAGTGGTAGACGTTTCCAAATTTAATTAATGTGGCATGCGTTTTTCCTTGCACACCATTTTGTTATATTCTGTTTTTGAGTTAAGTTCAACCATTAAATGCAAGGTGGTGGGTGGTTCGTTCAACCTTCTACTATCACATCAAGGAGAGATGCGTATTCTAATGTTTGTAATCTTCCTTCATTCTTCCTTTCGTTTCTGGTTTTTTCCCCTTCTTGCTCCATTTTTATTTCCTTCCGCTGATTTCACTTTTCTTTATTGTTCTTGGATTTTTTTTTTTCCCACCTTTCTTTTGCAGCTTATCAATGAAAGAAGAGAACAAAAAGCATGTGTTCTGTCTCTGTTTTCACCTTATTTGCTTGAGGCAGCTCTGCTATAGTGTTAAATGGAAAATCTATTTGACTTTATTTTTCCTTTAATCTGCATGCGTCAAACATGTTGAAGTGTATATTATTTGTTTTTGACTTCTTCTTTTGTGCCAGGCATGTGGGTTTCTGCCTTGAAGGTTAACAAAGTGAGGGATGTGTACTGCAAGGAGGTGACCTAAGTATGGAAGGTAGTATTCCTTATGTGTTCTTCATTTTTGATACATTTTCAGTGTTGCATGATAATCCAATTCCTGTTCTCTCTAACCATCTCAGAAACATGAGAAAAGTCACCTGTATGCTGCATGGTGAGTGTGGGGAGTCTACATTGCGAGGATTACAGGCTGTTCCTAACAGGGACAACAAAAGTGTGTCGTTATTCAGTATGCTCATTCATATGTCATGGACGCTTTGGTATTTTGTTGCATGAACTTCAAGTTGTTTGCTTAATTTGGGACTTATCCTTAATTTTTTTTATTTTTTTTTTACGTAGCCCATGTTTCCCCTTTGCTTGGTTTATAAACTTTGATGTTATACTATTATATGAACTTATCTTCATAAGGATTCTGCAATTTCCATTTACCTCAATTGTTATATTAATCACAATGCTTCTGCAAGTGGTTGAGGTGATATGATGGTTGCTGTAAGATATATTCCTTTAAATGCTTAAATGCAATCCCTGTCATAAAAGTATTGTTAACTGGAGCAATATAGATCTTGTCAGCATCTTTTTCTCATATTGAAGAATGAAGATGCAGGGTGCGGGCACCATGATTGGATGAAGTGTACTCACCTCTAAATGCAATACTTCCTTTTGAGAATTTTGACAATGGACATTTTCCTGTAATTCGTTAAATATTTACTTTTACATTGTGTAAATTTTTTATCGCTCTGTTTACTTGTACGAACAGTTGGAAGATTAAAAGATGTCCATTTCGAGAAGGGACATTTTCATGTAAATTTTTTCGAATATCCACTTATAAAACTCAGTCCTTTCAATACCTCTCATGGTTTAATGAGGGTTTTTGGGTTTATTTGTCTCTTAATAAATTAAAATAATGATTAAATCCGTTCTGAAAATCAAATCCCATTGACTAAATTATAATAGCCAGGAGTTGAACCTGCATAGATGGTACAATAAACTATTGTTTTATATGGATAATCTGTTAATGTATGAGCCTGGACGATGCAGGGACATACTTCTCTTCCATTTAGGTTCATATTATATTGCTTTCTACCGTTGAAACATGGTTAAGGTCACATATTATCTAAATTCACGTAAAAGTATTTTTTCTTTTTGGTAAATTTTCTCATCATTATTTCTGCAGAGCTTAGAAGGGAATAGTAAACTATACACTTTTTATGCTCACCTTTTAATATATGTTGTTATGGTTTGTTTCTGATGTGTTTCCATATGCATGTGATTAGTGTTCTCTTACTTTATCATAGTAATGAACATGCTGTATATCTTCTACTAAAAGTGGGGGCATTTAAACTCTCTTATCTAAATACATAACATTCAAACGTTATTTATCCCTTCATATTTGGTCTTTCTTTTGTTCCTGAACTCATCACGCTGAAATATCTCATCTGTTGTCCATAGTCAAAATTCAGGAAGGTTTTTCTTTTTCTCTTTTGCAGTTAAAGTCGACAATGCTAACTGCTTTGTTTTTGGATACATTATTAATGACTTATAATATAACATATTATGAGGTTACTCTTCCTATTCTCTCTATTCTTAATTAATCATGCATCAGCTTTTGAACATTGGAGTTGCAGATACATAGAAGAGGAAAATATGCTGAATCATATTGCTAATACGTTTTGATTCTCCACTTTGACAGTGTTGAAGTTGGATCAGTCGTTGTCAATACAGCTATATAAAAACTTGGACGACCGAACGAATCATGTGTTAACAGTGATCACTACGCAGTTTTTATGTTTCCCCCAAGCTTATTGTTAGCAAGTGTCAAAAAGATGTTAGTTGAAAATGTAGCAATTGCAGTATCCCCATATACACATGTTTCGCCGTGTCAGCCCATTATGCTTCAATATACGCATTTAATTCCCTTGCACAGGTTCACTGTAAATTATGATTCCATATGAATATAAATGTGTTGATATAATCAAGTTGACTCCTTTTGCTTGCATGCAGAGATACACTGGGATTTTTCGGGGCTGATGAATGCATCTTATATGAAACTTCATAAGCTCCTTGAGTGGTATTGTTACCACATGAATACCATTTAGTACTTATTAATGGGTATAAGTCAAAAAATTACACATGACACAAGTACATAAGCCTATGAAAAGGATCATAAATATAATTTAGTATTGATATTTCTTAAGTCACATAGAATAGGAATAATACATGAGTCTATTACATAATGATTCTTTTCAGCATGATAGGATTGACTTTGATTATCTCTATTGCTGATAGAGCTATGGATCAAATATGAATGATTTGTATATGTATCAGGAGTCTGCCCAAAAATTATTGAATATAAAGCTGATAGAGCAACCATTTCTGTTGTGTTATGGTTCGGAGGTAGTTGTTTAGATGTTCTGCATTTAGTTCCCAATGACTCATGTTCAGTTTATTTAAGATGTAGGATATATGTCGCTGTTGTTCAGTGTATTTTGTTTCTTATTAATGAATTATCTTTATGTTTGAATGGTATTGTCATTCTTTATTTGATATAAAATTTGTATGTAATTCTAATTACAAATCAAAAAAAATATGGCCAAAATTATACATGTAAATGTTGGTATATCTTAGAAAATTAGCTTCATAACAGCATATTAAATGATTATATCCAATTATGACCCTCAAGATATCCATTTATAAAGGATCCCAGGGTTGGTCAAATATTAGACTAAAGAACTAAAACTAAACATCTTTTCGCTCGCCCTCAATATATTCTGCTATGTATGAAACCCATGTATTAGAAAGGAATGGTGATCAGAAGCCCCCGAATAAATAGGTTTCAATACTTACAGGTTGAAATTGTTTCTCATCTCAAGTTTATGTTATGTTTGTCCAGTTGATGCAGACTTACAGGAAAAAAATGAAACGGAATGTGTGTGTGTGTGTGTGAACTGTATGATATGAGAGTGTGAAATAAAGACAAGGAATAAGGCTTAGATTTAACCAAAGTTCCAAATTAATAGAGCGGGGCGGGGGGGATCATGGGTGTCTAACAAAAAGGATGTGGAGGAAAATTTGATACATTTCCTCCCTCCTTAAATATAATACTCTCTCTCTCTGTTTGAATTTTAACATCAAGGACATTGTGAGTACCTACTTCCTACTAATTGCAGTTTCAGGTTTGTCACACTCACAACCTGTGCTTAATATTGTCACAACAATCATCATCAACATCTATTGTAGAACTAAACATCAAATCTTACATTCGGGGAATATAAGGAGGATGAGTTTTACAATAGGGAAGCACATGTTGTAGGCTTTTGTATTATCATATGCAATGAATGGGATTAGCTAGCAATAATTAGGACTTGGACCATGAGAAGGGGGCTGATGGGCCATATGCTTATTAAATGGGCTTATGAGAAGTGGGTGGACAAGAAGAGGTGAACATAAAGTTAATTACATATACACAATTAAAGATAACAATTGAACTTATGGATAACAATAAATTGTGAGAAAAAGGCCAAAGGATGCCATTCCAAGTATTAGCAAATCTTTCATATTCACGTCCCCCTGATATCCAAACTGATATCAGTTCTGTGAAAACAAGCATGGCTTGACGCCAGATCTCCACAGGATAGCTAATAACATTTGCCAAAACTTGAGCATTTCAGATCGGAAGATAATGCCATGCTGTTGAATCATCTTTTAACATGTTGGAAGAAGAGAAAGAGAAGACAGAGTGAGCAAAGCTCAACAATACAAGTCATAACCCATAAAGCCAAACTTTGTTCATTTTCATCTCCTCTGCTCATGTCACTTATTACTTGAGCTCATTATTACTGTCTTCAAAGTATGTCATTTCTATAACATCTCAAATTTTCTGACTTAGGAAAAAAAGAAAAAAAGAAAATGTATTTAAAATTATTTAGAGCCTAAATAAAAATGGGGGAAATTGTATAATATTAATTTTGAGGGCTTGAAAATTTTATGAAAAATTTTATTTTCCCGAAAATGGCTTAAATAATTTTAAAGTTAATTTTTGGGGCAGAAATAGCTTGTTTTTCTAGAAATTTTAAGGAAAAATAGTTAGAGGTTTATATTTGAGCCAAAAATTTTAGAATAATTATTTCATGAAGTAAAGAAACTAATTGAGGGATAAAACCCTTAAAATGAGCTAAGGATTAATTTCTGAAATTAAGTGTTATTTTCTTGAAAAATTCAAGAAAAATAGTTGGGACTTGATTTTTGACCCAAAATTTTTATTAAAATTATTTTATGCCTCAAAGAGACTAATGGAGAAGGAAAATCCCCACAAAACATTGTGGCAGAATTTCTGGATATATTTATATTTCAGAAAAATAGGAGAACGGGTGGAAATGGAAGAAAAGAAAGAAATAATTGGTATAAAAGTCATTTCCCTTACTCCTAAAAATGCCACACGTGTTCTCTCGTATGATAACCCATCAGAAGCCATTTCCCTCTTCATTTTTCAGCTGCAATCGGAGAGAAAGTCAAGAGAAAGAGAGCTTGAGAACCAGAGAAGAGCAACACCGGACAAGTGATCGGAGAAGGACTTTGGTGCATGCAACCATTGTTTCAGACCAAGGTAGGTCTGAATATCACTCTCATACGCTTCTTTCTTCTATTCTACACGCTGTTGAAGAGTTGAAGATAGATAAAAGTTTTTAGTTATGGAGGAAAATGGGTGTCTTAATGAATTAAGGGTAGCTGATCGTTGATGGATGCATGGTCGGGTGAGTTGTGATGTTGCATGTTGTCAATGATTTCTGCATGTTGAGGACCGACTGGTTGTGACCCTGAAACAGGGGCTTCATGTTTCGAATTATATGGTTTTGGGTTACTGCAATCTTTTGTTGCATGTTGCTTAATTGTTTAGAGATATTCACTGTCAAAGCTTGGTTAAAAGTTTCAGAGAGTGGTGCTGGATGCTCTGAATTTTCGAAGGAGGGAATCTAGCTTAAAATTTCTGGTTGCATGTGGATTTTCTTCCTCTGTTTTCCAAGGCTGAAACAGGGATTAATGGTTCAACGAAATGGCTCTAGCTTAATGAGAAAATGAAGAGCATAAATGTGTGTATATGACCGAAAGCTTGGGTGTGCAGTGTTGGGGATTTAAATTAATGTGTATATGTCTACGTTGTTGATGGCGTGAGGTGTGATTCTGGAATTGCAATTTTCAGAATTACAATGGTTGTTGTTTTGCATGTCCTTAGCTTCAGGTTCTTGGTTTTTGTGGTTATAGGATTCGGTCTCTATGAGGGTAGAAGAGAATGAGGTAGTAACGTGGAGTATATGTGTGTATATATGTGTGTCCGAATGGTTCAGTGAAGGGGGGGTTGTTAAATGAAGTTATAAATTAAAGGAGGGATTAGAGTTTTCCTAAATGAAGTTAGGAAGTCATTGGTTTTAGGTTATTGGAGATTTTTAGAAGTTATTAAAGGGTAATTGCTTAATTGGAATATAATGCCAATGGATATTCAAAATGTTTTTCCGAATGATATAGGAAATAAAGAAAGTTAAGAATTGATACAAATGTTGAAGTTATAAATTAAAGGAGGGGTTTTGAATTAATGATAAGATTGATTGAGATTTCAAAATAATAGCTCAAAAGTATTTTAGAGGTATTGTAAAAAGTTATTGGGGAAAAGATTAAGAGAAAAGTAAGGAATATACTAATAGTTATAGAATGAAAGCAAGGGGAAGTTTTGCTGATTTAACGATTGAACTTAGAAATAAACTTGGTGGCTGTTTTGGTGGGTGAAAGAAATTAAGCTAGGAATTGATTTGAAATTCCTTGTTGAGGTTTGTTTGAGGTTTCCAAATGGTGAATGGACATTGTAAATGGATTAATGTTTACAGGCTTGTTTGGATCAATGTTGCAAATGATGTTTGGAAATTATTTTAAGGTATGCATTTAGGACTCAATGGTATACAGTCAATGATTAAAGCACGGGTTAAAAATTGACAATTGATTAGAAAGGTTGTTGGAGGAATGTTAGACCAAGGATTTGAGAAGATTAATAGATGGTTAGAAATTGAAATCGCCTAGCTTAGATTTAAGAATAAAAGCTAAGAGAGCTTACAGAATTATTTTGGAAAAATGAAATTAAATCAATTGGTGTGATTATATATATAATATTTTTGACCAAGATGATCAGTCACTAAGTAAAGTAACTATATGGGTTAAGATAAAGAAGGAAACCCTCCCAAGAGAATAGGTTGAGTAAGAAATATTGTTCAAGATGACCAACTATTAAATAGAAGGAATAGAGTTCATTAATGGGTCAAGATAAGTTATATTTTAATAATAAAAGTTTAATGGACTAAGCATTGACCTATTTATCTATGAAACTATATTATAGGATTTGATATTTTCTCGAACTTGCCAAGAAAGCCAGTAAAGAAGAAATCCGAACAAGGTAAACTGAAAAAAGAGACTCCAAGTAGTGACTCTTTTCCTCTCATAGACTTATGTAATAGTTTTGCATGTCTGTTTGTGTCATAGTGCCTATATTCTTTAATGAATATATGGTAGATATGTACTGTGATGAACGATTGTGAGCTCATAGAGCTGTACTCAAGTATGAGTATTAGGAATTTGCTTTGCATTGAGCTCATAGAGCTATACTCAGGTATGAGTATGTGGAATTTGCTTTGCATTGAGCTCATAGAGCTGTACTCAGGTATGAGAATGTGGAATTCGCTTTGCATTGAGCTCGTAGAGCTATACTCAAATACGAGTATGTGGAATTTGCTTTGCATTGAACTCATAGAGCTATACTCAATTATGAGTATGTGATGTTGATTTAATTGTCATGGCCATGTGCGTTGCAAAGCGTGGGATGCATGAGCATCATTGATTATATGGTTTGCAAAGTGTGGGATGCATGAGCATAGTTGATTATATTTGTTTGCAGAGCATGTGATGCATGAGCATCGTTGATTATATCGGTTTGCGAGGCGTGGGATGCTTGAGCATTGTTGATTATATCTGTTTACAAAGCATGGGATGCATGAGCATTGTTGATTATATCTGTTTACAAAGCATGGGATGCATGAGCATCGTTGATATATCTATTTGCAAAGCTTACGATGTTTGAGTATCATTATTTATGCTTGGATGCAAGTGCTGTGAATATGGTTTGTTTTGCATGCGTTTATAAGCTGTGTATAATTGTATGATGGACTACTGTCATTACTAAGATTCTTAGAATCCCACCCTTTTCATCTATGACATACAGTGAAGGCTAGTGGCTCAAAAGGTAAGAGCGTAACGTTTGTTGATAATTAAGAAGGTTGGGAAGCTGGACAAGTTAATTGGTTAGTCATCAAGTTTATTTAGGATGTTCTAGTTATATTTTGTAAGTCATGTAAGGCTATGCTTCTATATATAATTATATGTAATTATATAAAGTACTTATGGGCTATATATACCTTCATAAAGAAGAAAGTGATGGCTATGTGGGCAGCAAATAAGTGCCATCATCTCTGATGGCTGCATGATGGCATATAAATATTTAGTTATCACTATGAAGTCAAATATTAACGAATTAGTAAAAGGAGCCAAATGATATTTGATCCAGGGAATTAACTGGATGTTTGAACCGCCAAACAGGTAGTTTTGTAAGTTATTTCAAAAAGTTTAAAATTTTTTAGAAAATCGCATTCCTGCTACAGGATCAATCCCCTTGTTTGGGAGAGGATTTAATAAAGAGTTTAAGAAAAATATTCTTTTCTCTTAGAATCAAACCTGGCTCAGTGGTTCAAGGGCTAATTAATTAGCCCTTATGATATGGTTATAGTAGGTGTTGCAATTTTAAAGCAGAAAAACACATGAGCGAGACCTAAATTTTGAATGATTCACCAATAATTCCTTGATATTAACTTGCAGGGACTGCAGAGAAATGTAAACAGCTACCAACCTAGAAGACTATTTAACATTTTAATGAGTGGTAAAGGAACAGTGTGAAGTACTTTTAAAGATATGAACCCCAAAAATTTACAATTTTCTATTGGTTTCCTTCCTCCATCAAAGGATAAAGATTGCAAGCAGGTAATACATCAATCATACTCATCTCATTTTGGCTTTATTTCTCCAAATCCTGCTTTGAAAAGCCATTTATTAAAATCCTGTGTACGCCATATTCCTTGTTAAGTGGATGGTTCGTTGCAGCAAAGAGCCATCAAATTAAATTATAAATATAAATTAATTTATACTATTAAAATTTAATCCAGGTTCTTCAAAACTACAATGAAAAAAAAGAAGGGTAGAGGGAAACATGATGGAAGGAAATCGGACCCAACATCAACAAATTAACCAAGCTCTTCCTCTGAGAAAACTTGTGACCCCAAAACCCCAAATAGGAAAGTTATTTCACAAAAAGAAAAAAAATTAAAATTATTCTGTTTAAAAAGATACGAGGCATATGCAAACCTGCCCCTAAGCTAGAATAATATTCTTTTTTATTATTATTTTGAAATCTCAAAATTATAACCATAATACTCAAATTATAATATCAAAGGTTCAAAGATGCATCTAATGATCTTTTTCAAATATAAAATTATAGGAATAAACTTTCATGGGATAGATAGACTCGCCCTATGGACCTAGCTCATATTTCCTTCTCTTCCTAAGAGATTTTAAAAGATCATTTTTTATTGCATTTAAAAGATCCAATTTAATCACACTTGAATAAGAAAAAGGGGACAGATAGCTAATTAAGAAATTTTTTAATCTAGCTGCTGTTGAGAGTGCATAAGAAAATTAAATAAATCTACCCCGGTTCACTTAGTTACCTCAACTTGCAAAATCAAGTTGATGTTGAGGTTTCTTTCATAATCAATGCACTGTTTGTTACTTTTTTCTTTAATAATTGGTTTAATTTATAATCTTCCCTAAATATATATATCATGTATCTATCCCTTTCAGCACCTTGAAAACTTGTTCTGGAAACTTTTTAAGACATTATTGAAGGGCCACCGATTTTGTAGTTAATTGCTAACAACTCCCATGGGATCTACTTTAAGGCAAAACAGAATTCTTTGTATAATTAATAATCAGCTCCTAATTATACATTAAAATGGTTTAGTCATAAACAATGCGCTATAAAACAGGTTTTAGCAGAATTTTATGTGAAATGCATTTTTGTGATTACATAGTAATTGAATACTTAAATTGGGAATGAATTAAAATTCAAGATACTGTTGAAAACGAGAGTTAAGAATGGTGAAGCTGAGTATGCAGCGAGTCAGCAACTCATAGTCGTGAAAGACAAATAAGACCAGATTTATATATTGAGCATTCTCGTTTTATCTTTTTTTATTTTATCTCATATATGTTTCGTAATTCCCTTGTCTTGTATTGTGCTCCCCTGAATAAGTTGTCTTTTAATTGGCACAATGGATTCGAGTCCCACTATTTTTATTTTTATCTGTTTAAAGGTAATAGATGCCACAGTTTGATATGAAAGTTCTGTAATGACGGTATCAAAATGATAGCTGATTGAAGTTTTTCTTTTTAAAAAAAGAAGAGATATTAAGAATTTTAAGAATTTTGATCAAAATGAAAAAAAAAAAAGCAATTTTTGTTTAATGTACTTCATTTACTTTTGTAGTATTTCTAGGGGTAAAAGATACAATGAAAAAAGCAATTTTTTTTTTTTAAATTCTGCGGTTATCTCCATTACATGAGAATTATGGAAGGAATTCCCCCCCCCCCGCCTCTCGAAACAGCCATTATTGGGGCTCCTTGTTAATGTAAAACACAATGAAATAAAATAAAACGAAATATAAAAGTGATTTTATTTAAAAGAAATGTGTATTATAGTTTTAAATGAAATTATAATAATAAAATATAGTTATAAATTATAATTAGAAAAATGATAATCATAGACATGTAATAAATAAACTCCCTCCAGTCCTAAATAGTTGAAGAATTGTTTTGATTTATAACAACCTAATCTATTTTATCTTCTAAATTTATAATTTCCTTCCTAACATATCCATACTATTTCCCATATTAGCAAGAAAATTTTATCAATGAAGTCATTTAATTTCCAATACAAATGAGTGTCAGGTGGCTGGCTTATAACAGCACCAGAAAGGAAGTATACAAGAACATCTCCTAAATTTTATGCAGTTTCCAATGTGAATTAGCTGAGTTTTTCTCATTATTTAAATGTTTATTACTCGTCCATAATATTCTCATTGACCAACTGTTATTTTGAAATTAAGTGCGTTGAAGAAAATAACATAAATAGACATAAAATTTCGCTCATACATTCATTCTTCACTCAATGATCGATGCCCAACTACAATACAGCCTGTTTCCACTGCAACATCCTACTTACATATGTCCTTCCAAACAGTCGACATTAAATTAATCCCTTTTGAAATATATAATATTCACAATTTACATAAATTCTTTTTAAAAAATCAAATATTCTTATGCACATATTGTATTAATTATATCAGGAAAGGACAAATGAGGATAATACCTTTGCACAATCATATTAAAATCTCTATAAATAAGTGGTGTTATCCGACATGATTCTCCTTTACAAGCCAATAAAAGAAAACATTAAACTATTTTATTTCATACTAGTAGATCAATGCATTGTTCATATAATTAATATGAAAGCAAGGTTAATGTCCAAAAAATGCTAGCTAGGTTAAATGTCTTCATCCATGACACACAAAAGAAAAAGACACGTAATTTTTTTTCTCTGAAAGATTCCTATGGATGTTTAAAATGTCAACTCTTTTGTACAGTACAAAAGATGACAAAATCAACCTAGAGAATTATAATGTTAGTATCATTGATTACTAATATTTGATGTGGTTGATAGAGCCACTAGTTTGATTAGGTTTTGTAACAACCATATATATATATAATATTTTATATTATTGATTTAAATTCGATGATTTTATCATATCGTGATATAATTTTTTTTCCATCCACAAAAATTTGAATATAAAATTTTTGCTTAAATGAATATTGACATTTTCCAACTAAACTCTAATGCTAATGGCTCTACATATATCAGCAAAAATGCTCTAGTTATCAGAAATAAACGTATACGCACATGCCAGGCTAGGGTTTGTACTTTGTAATCACAATCTGTATAGTTCAATTCAGAACTACAATATCTTTAGTTTTTTTTCCTCTGTGCCACGTAGATTTATGTCAGCAAAATGCTTATAACTTAGCATGTGTGTGTATGGAAACGCACATGTCAGGCCAGCGAGAAATACTTTAATTTAATTAGGGTTTGGAACTGATGATTCGTTTGTTGTCTGAAAATCTAAAAGAAGTAGGGTTCTTGTTGTCGTTGCAGGGTGGAAACAGATCAAGTTCCTCCTTAAGGAGCCTTGGGAAGTAAAACCTATTCGGACAGATAATTAAAAACGATGCTATATCTAGTGGATTTGAGTCAGAAGCTAAAATGATTTTTCTTTAATTTGTGAATAAAATAGAAAGCTTAAGAAAAAGGCATTCTACCTAGTATATTTTTAGACAGAGCGAGAGGCATGCTCTACTAATCATCGCTATAATTTGATATTATGATATTAAAAAAATAGTAAAATTTGGGGTTTCTTATACATGGGGACGATAAGCCCATGTATGATTGGAGAATTTGACATAATGAATATAAAAAACTGGACCTAAATTTTTTTTTTTAAAAAAAAAAAGGCATGCATAAAATCTTGATTCTCATATTTGGAAAACCAATTCATACATATTAAAAAAATTTTAATTGTTAAAATCAATTGACAGGCTTTAAATTTATTCAAAATCATAATTTTCCAAAATTACCCCTTATTTAAAAATCCATCAATTACATTAATTTCTTTCCCCATCTTAATGATATCTTTCAATAGCCCATTAATTTCACTACAAAAAAATTGACTTTCAGCGGCGACAAAAGTCGCCGCTGAAAGTACAAAAGTCGCCGCCGAAAGGTTTTTGCGGCGACAAGTCGCCGCTGAAAAGTCGTTGCCGTAGCAGCCGTGGCTAAAAACTTTCAGTGGCGACTAAAAAGGTCGCCGTTAAAAGATACTTTCAGCGGCGACTTTTAGAAGTTTCAGCAGCGACAAATGTCGCCGCCGAAAACACTTTCGGTGGCGACATTTGTCGCCGCTGAAAAGCATTTCAGCGGCGACAAAAAAGTCGCCGCAGAAAACACTTTCGGCGGCGACAGTCTTGTCGCCGCCGAAAGTGTTTTCTGCGGCGACTTTTTTGTCGCCGCTGAAAGTAATGCCTAAGAAGAATTGGCTTTACCAATGCCACGTCATCACCGCCAGTGCCACGTCATCGTCTCCGGCCGCCACGTCAGCACCGTCGACCTCCACGTCATCACCGTCGACTGCCACATCATCACTAGCCACCTCCACGTCACTCCTCCTCGCCACATCATCGTCTAAATATTTTCACCTTAAATGTGTCTTCTTCCAGGTTCGAACTCGTGACCGCCTCCCTTCGTGTCCAACATTCTTGCCGCTGAGCCAGATTGAATTTGTTTATTAATATTGTAAAATAAAATATATATTATTATATTATACTTTCAGCAGCGACAAAAAAGTCGCCGCTGAAGGTGCATTTTCGGCAATTTGTTTATTAATATTGTAAAATAAAATATATATATTATTATATTATACTTTCAGCGGCGACAAAAAAAGTCGTCGCTGAAGGTCCACTTTCGGCGGCGACAAAAAAAGTCGCCGCTGAAGGTCCACTTTCGGCGGCGACAAAAAAAGTCGCCGCTGAAAGTCCATTTTCGGCAATTTGTTTATTAATATTGTAAAATAAAATATATATTATTATATTATACTTTCAGCGGCGACAAAAGAGTTGCCGCTGAAAGTCCACTTTCGGCGGCGACAAAAAAAGTCGCCGCTGAAGGTCCATTTTCGGCAATTTGTTTATTAATATTGTAAAATAAAATATATATTATTATATTATACTTTCAGTGGCGACAAAAAAGTCGCCGCTGAAAGTCCACTTTTGGCGGCGACAAAAAAAGTCGCCGCTGAAAGTCTTGGTTTCAATGGCGAACTTTCAGCGGCGACTAGAAAAGTCGCCGCTGAAAGTCGACTTTCGACGGCGACACTTTTGTCGCCGCTGAAAGTCTTGGTTTCAATGGCGAACTTTCAGCGGCGACTAGAAAAGTCGCCGCGGAAAGTCGACTTTCGGCGGCGACTAGAAAAGTCGCCGCTGAAAGTCGACTTTCGGCGGCGACACTTTTGTCGCCGCTGAAAGTCTTGGTTTCAGCGGCGACTTTTGTTGTCGCCGCCGAAAGTGGACTTTCCGCGGCGACTTTTTTTGTCGCCGCCGAAAGTCGTCGCCTAAAGTCTATTTTTTTGTAGTGTTTCTCACCCCACCTTAATTATGTGTTTCATACTTATCTCAAAATAGTGATTTATGTTCTCTAGAATCTGGAACCCTCAGTTGTCAGTGCCTTTTCAATTTAGTAAAGTTATTTTTCGAATTAAAATTTTCAATCCGTAAAATTGGTTCCCATGCACCAAAATTTATTCAGGGAACTAAACCCAATGGTAGTAGTGATATGCATGGCTACCACTATTAGAAAAGTGAAAAAAAAAATCTATTGGAAAATATGGTGTCGTTAAACATGATTTATGAGAAAATAAGGGCAAATTTTGTTTTTAAAAAAAATCATTTAATGCTTTATAGATTTTCTAAAGTAGCCTGTATACAAATATGCTGGGAAAATTAATCTTTTGGTCATTAAACTTTTAACTTACTCCTCTGCTTTTATTTATGAGTCACTTCTAATATGTTTCACGCATATTAAAGAAAATCTTAAACTCCATTAATTCTCATTTAAAATTCAAGAACTTTCTAACTTTGTCTCTATTTAATATACATTATACCTCATATAAACAAAGTCAACAAAATAATAAATGGAGGGTAAAATTGTAAATCAATACAAAATTTTTTTCCTAATGCCCTATAAATAAGATCAAAATATATTTTTTATCTCTGCCCTATAAATAGGACCAGAGTAGTACTCATAACTTAGTACTTCAATTTTGATTCGGTATAATTTATTCTCTCAACTTTAACTCGCTTAAAACTCAATCCTTAATCTCTTAGTCATTTTATAATTTTATCTTTATTACGCATAACTCATCATGATGGATAAGCATCGAGACATCGGGTATGGCAAAAAAAAATATTAATAATAGTGTTGAAAATTGCGTAACGCAATGCTTTTATAGTTTAAAGGAGGACTACTTGTATAGAGCAATCCAGATAGATAAAAACTATCATCTTAATGGATTACTATTGTGCATTTCGTTACGCAATTTTTAACACTATCATTGATATTTTCTTGCCATACGGGATGCCTCAATGCTGACTCATGATGACTTATGTGTAATAAACATAAAATTATGAAATGATTAAGAGATTAAGATCTGAGTTTTAATTGAGTCAAAAGTTGATGAACTAAGTTATGAGTGAATTAAAAGTTTAAGGACCGAAAGATTAATTTTCTAAGACATGCAACAGCAAGAGGTTGTAGAAAGCAATCATAAAAAGAAATTGAGCAATAGTCTCTTTAGATTAAAGAAGCACCAACAAAAAAACTAATTTTAGGCTACGATAATACGTTATGAATATAAATCTTGTTAAAAAATTGTACTTGTATCTTGAAATTAGTTAAAAGCATGGGTTAAAAAAATGTGACTTTCTCTAAATTATATGTATAATAAAAATACTTTGACCTAAAATCAAACATGTTTTCTTGCAATATTACATAAAATATAGTAAATAAGCTGCTCTATTTAGAACTTGCAAATAAAACTTCATATTTATTTTATATTTTATAACAATACATAACAAAATATATTATTAAATTGTTGCATGTATATTTGACATTAACAATGATCGACTGGCCAAGGGCTATTAGATGCCATATTCTCCGGATCTTTTATTTGATAGAGAGAGAATAGATATCACACGAGCTCTTCTATAACAATCTGTACGAGACTGAGTAGGAAATTAATTACGTTTTACGAGGAATTAGGCCACATGTGTGGTTGAGGTTTATAGGGTGAGATTAAAACAGTTGGGTACGTTCGTTGATGATAGCAAGTCAATAAAGTTTGATGTAAAATTCAACTGCTCTGCCTCGCCCCCACTTTCTGATTTCATTTCCTTTCTCAGAAAAATTGTTCATTTGTCAACCAATTTGGTAGTAAACCATCATCCTCTTTACAGCAATTTATAAAACTTTAGGTTTAAAAAGTGAACCCTCACTTACTAATCATAACTGATCTTACCTATTCCCAGTTAAGTTCATCATTCCTGCCCTTATTTTCATTATGTATACACTATATTTCTCTCTCTCTCTCTCTACATATATGTATATATGTATATATATAAACAAAATCAAATACCCCTCCATCCTTAATGTAAGAGTTAATTTGAAGGTTGATGTTGTTCTTATATATAAGACTTGTTTCACATGTTTATCAATTTTTTTTTCAAATTAACTCTATTAATATTCCCTCAATAATAATCAAGTAGGAAGGAGAAGGAGGGAATTAAAGATGATTAGAGTGTTTTACAAAAAATATATCATATTAACTAATTTAATTAACATTTTTAATATACTCAAATTAGTTAATTATGTATTATATTATATTAAGGATAGCAAGAGTACAAGCATATACCCCCCAATTCAGCAGACGAAGACCCTAAAATACCTCTATTATCGCTATGTGAAGTAGCTAGATCCACAATGTTCATTGTCTAAAATAGAAGCCACAGAAAAGTATGTCAAGAAATCTTCTAATAAATAGTGTGTAGGCACAATGATAATAACTGAGAACAACCATCTCTCTCTAGTAACCTCTTATCAAGGTTATTTATTTAATTAAATAAGATTGAGTAAAGTTATAAACCTATACTTAATTAGTCAAACTAGTACACCACACTTAAGATAGTTTATTTAAATAAGATAACGGAATAATATCTGAAATATCCTAAAATAATTCAAATATTCAAAATCCAATGCAATGTAATATAATCAATGAATAAAATATTTACGATCTCTTTATATATCTGTATGCCTGAACTTGGATTTTTCACTTGTTTATTTGCATTCAAGCAACAATTAGAGAAAACTTCAATATTATATCTTTTCTTTGGCCTCCCAATGCATGGAAAGTCTATATAATAAAGTCGTTGTCAAATATTTGAGTCATAGTCCATCATTAGGAAATTTTATAATTGCAATATGTGAAATGTACTTGTGTATATGAAATTATATGTATGTATGTATGTATGTATGTATGTATGTGTATATTGCCATCAATACCTGTTGAAAGTGCAACCAGGACTAAAATATAATGATTCTTTTCTTGTTTAGATCATCATTATTCCCTCCAAATTTGACTACTGTTGGCAGACAATAATAATTAATATATATATATATATATATATAGTCTCGGAATCACTATGTTATTAAGGTTTGATTAATCTGATGATAATCATTGCCAAAACAGACCAAAAATGAAGCGTCAGAAGCGCACATGTTTGTGTGTATTTTTAAAACGAGAAATTTAAGAAAAGTAGAAGTCTTGAGAACTCTTGAGCACATAGGGACAAACAAACAGTGACGCTTATGGGAAGAAAGTCTTTGTTTAGGTGAGAAGAAATGGAAAGAGTTGATAAAGAAATGGACCACCCAATATACTTACAACTTTCACCTATTCATATTGACATTATTATATAACCTAGATTAGCTTATTGAATTGACGTTATATTTAATCTTTTAAAATTTCAACTTTCCATCTAATTAGAATTTCAAAGAATAAATATCATTCTCGTGCTAACTTCATTATACATAGATAGTCAACAATATATCTATTAATATATCTACTATAAAAATCACGATTTATATTTTAAATTTCATACTTGTTGAAATTATTATAGCTAGCTTAATGAATTGAAGTTAAGGTATCATTTAAATATGCATTTTGCCTTTAATTTAGTATTTTAAGATTTGAAAAGTAATAATTTTAGTATTTTTAAAAAAAAACTTTACCCTTAATTTCATTCTCATGTTAACTCCAATATTGATATATCAACAAATAATAAAGATAGATGATTGGCCAAACAAGAAATGAATATGAATGTTTAATAATAATCACTAGCCATTCATACTTGTAAAGATATTTTGGGATGATTATCTTCGGTGAAAATTAAACGCTTAAGAACTATACATCAATTTTTTTGTTAATTAGGTTATCTCACTTATATCTGTTGGTAAATTTTTTTTTTTTTAAAAATGAGGATTTAAAGAAAAACGAAATGTTTATTTCAGGGCTTAAATGAGATATTCATATTTGGAGATGTGAAATTGAAAATAATCGAAATTTCATTTCACTCATCACCATGTCAAAATGAGAAAGAGAAAGAGAAAATAAGTGTGTAGCTAACAGAGGTCAAACAATAAAGATAATCACGAGCAAGCAAGATAGGGTCAGAAGCAAGAGAGGTAGATTTTTCCAACTGTCAAAGAAGAGAGAGAGAGAGAGGCAAAGGAATAGGCATTGTCACATGATTTCCAACAGTACAAAAAGGGACCAGTGGCATCTGTATCCATTATGTGAGTTTATTACAATTTTAAAGAGAAGACGAAATCTGTCCGAATATTTTCCTATAACTTTCTCCATCAGCTTTCTCTTCTCACAAAACCCAAAATACTCCTTTCTAAACCTAATATCTTATACTCTTCTCAATCTGAATCTTCATCATCTCTCTATCTCTTCTGCTGCATGATACCGAAACCCTCAAACCTAAACCAGGTACCAGTCAAGCTATCTCTCTCTCCCCATCTTTCTATCATCTATTTTTCTCTCTCTCGGCCCTCCTTCGCGTATGGCTCAACCAATATTTGCTATGAGTAATTTGATTCCTGCGATTATGTTTTCAGTAACTAAAGATATCACTTTAATGATTCTGGGTTTACTATCATGTATGTGTGGATTATATGTATTTGTTATGCACTTTTGATCCTTTAGAGTTGATGATTATAATGGTTCTTTTTCCTTTAATTTAGACCCAAAACACTGAATACATATGCAGATTCTTCAATGGTTTCCACTGAAACTATAATACATCTATAATTTAATTCAGACCCGAACCACAGCTTGCTGAAATTAGCATGTTTTAGAAATTCCCAATGATTACGTGGTCTTTTCGAAGTATCTTCCCGACGAGTGCTTTCGCAGGTTTGTTCGATTAACCATAAAACTGTTTAGCATGAAGTATCATAGTTTGAGCCGCTTCATCGCTGCCTCCACTTCTCTCTCTCCCCCTCTCTCTCTCAGCCCCTTTGTTTTTTTTCCCTTAATGTTTATTTCTCTCTTTGTTGTCAGTGTGCTTGAATGAAAATATTATTCTTGTTGAGATTCCTGATGAAGATGTAAAATCACCTCAACGTACGAAAGGGCTTGCGCACACAATTTAAAGCTTCTCATAGTTTCGAGAATGAATAATATGGATGTCTCTTCCTCGAAATTTTCCATTTTCCTTCCTGCGTATCGAGTATTTGAAGTTCCATTGGGAAGGTTATATATAAAAAGAACTCATAGGTATTAAGAAGAAGTTATATGTCAGCACTTGGTCCTACATATATATATATGTAGAGAGAGAGAGAGAGAGAGAGACCCAAAACCTGAGATTCACGAGAAATTTTGCTCGCAACTTGAAGGTAGAAAAGTAGTTAATTAACTCGCTAGCTGGGTTTTCATTCTCTGTACTGTTGGTTGTTACAGTGCAAATCTACCATCACCTTGTATAACAGTGTTATCGTACAGCTATTTTTTAAGTGCACTTAAAAATCTTTAAATCATATATTAATTGATGTAGATGGAGAACTTAGTTGTTGTTATAAATAATACTTTACATGCCTATTACAGCCTGTCCTCACACATATTCTTATTTAAGTCACTTTGTTGCCTAGTATGCCAACCTTTTTAATATTTATAAATGTGGGCATTTATAAATTCGCCTCCATGTTTCACCAGTGAAATGCAAACTTCTTAAAGGACAAAGAGGTTGGATCAGACTTGGCGGTGTGATCTGCCAAACATGTCAGAAGACGAACACGAGATTTATAATGAAAAAAATAAGTGTGATGAGGAAACTTCGCTGGGCTCTTCTTCCCACAAGTGTTCATCGTTCGACTTGAATGAGGAAGCTACCAGTGAAGAAGAGGAAGAACAAGAGGAGGAGGAGGAGGAGGAGGAAGAGGAGGAGGAGAAGGATCGCAGAGATTTAGAAGCAGAAGAAGAGAACGAGAAAATGAAGGAACATGAAGGTACTTCATCATCAAACAGAAGCACATCAAGAGAACGAAATGAAGGAAAAGGCACAGTGAGACAATATGTCAGATCCAAGATGCCTAGGCTTCGCTGGACTCCAGATCTTCATCTTTCTTTTGTTCATGCTGTTAAACGCCTTGGTGGTCAAGAGAGTAAGTATATATATATATTTATTTATTTATGTTCTATGCGTATACATATACATTGTGTGTGAGAGAGAAAAAGTTCAAATATTATATGCGTATTTTAGTATATGTTTGGTTTTATGTTGAAAATTATATTAAAACTATCTTGAACATGAAACCAAACATATTATTATTGTTCAAAAGGAAAAATGAAAAGAAGGTTTCGGAAAAACAGCGTAATGAGCCAATTGAGCTACAGTGAAAGTGGTTGTGTGGGCCCTGCCAACGGGAATAGCAGCAAAAGGTAGTTTTGAGTGAATTCTAGTGATCATACTGAGCATCTAATCTTATTACATCATCTATACTTATAAGGATACCCTTTCATGGATATAAATATATATATATATATATATATATATATATATATAGCATTTTGAAGTTCTTGTTTAAAGCATATTCATGTTTTATAGGAAGTTGTGAATTCTCAATTTTGCCTTAATAATAATAATAAAGATTGATTGTACAGGAGCAACACCCAAGTTGGTGCTTCAGCTAATGAATGTGAGGGGACTCAGCATTGCTCATGTGAAGAGTCACTTGCAGGTAACGTGTATATATATAGTAATTAATGTTTTATGTGAATTAATTAATATATATAGTAACTAATATTTTATGCGAATTAATTAATTATATAATTCTGCATTTTCTGTTTCAGATGTATCGGAGTAAAAAACTTGATGAGGCTGGCCAAGGTGAGCATTATATCCTAATCTCAGTTTAATTATGTGCGTCTGTGTTCCGCATGAACCTTATATATATGCGCCTGTGTTCCTTTTTTACTGAAACAGTACATCTAAGTAATGCAATTTCAAATATCTTATCAACCATAGAATGAAATGACTTAGAGAGAAAACTTGATATAGAGAGGATTTAGTTGGTCAGATCTTTTTTTTTTTTTGAAAAATTATTGCTATACCAATTTTCTTTTATTACAAACTGGGGAGAGTCTTACTAGTGAAATTACATAAAATTCATCTATACATATCAATTTGCAAAACACAAGAATGCATGCCATATAAAAGAATATTAGCAAACTAACATCATTAATACACACTTGTAATAATTGATTTAGCTGAGATAAAATAAACTATATATAGGAAATATTTACCTTACTTAATGTTAGATTGGATTGTGAGAATTCGGAGATAAAGTTAATATATATCCATCTGTTTATGCTTGTTTAAACCAAAAACAGTCGATCGCTTATTAAGATTTAAAAAAAGGATCACAATTACTGATTAATCAGTGATAGGAATCTAGGTTTAGGGATATTATAGCTAGGGATCAGTGATAATAAATTCTATAGACTACTAGTTGTACGGACTACAACTGATAAGTTCGATACTATTAATTCACAGTACGTTCGTACTTAGTTAAACTTTGATTTGTCTGGTTGCCTCATTGGACACATCAAAATCAAACTGAAAAGTAGAACATGCGATTTGTACCTTAAAAACTTCTTATCATGTTCTATCTCTGTTCATATATTAATGGATCTGCATAATGAGTTACTATCCAATTAAGATGGTGGAAAATAGAGAACGTCAGTCCTTATTCCCCTTAGTCATATATAGAAATACCACTCCTCTAATTTTTGTTTTTGTTTTTGTTTTTCAATCGTAAGAACTATTTAATTAATTTAAATAAATATATTATGTTAAACAAATTATTTAATTGTAATAAATGTCACATAGTTTTCTTAAATTATCTTTATATAACATTGTGTATCAGTAGGTTTTTTTTTCTTTCGCCAACATTATGTATCAGTAAGTTATATATGTTAGTTTGGGAAAAATAATAAACATAAGAGATAAAATGAAATTTATTATCAAATTTAACTCCTTAAATAACTCCAATATTTAAGACCAGAGGATTGTTTTGGGAAAATTATTATGCAGTCCCAAAAAAGTAACTAACCATGTTTCACATCAACAAGTGAGCAGTATATGGCAATAACAAGATTCAATATAGGAAATAAAAACAAGATAGCTCTAGCATATTGATGACTTAATGGAGTTTTTAGTCATTAGATTGCTTATATGGGACTGCGCACAGTGATTTTTCCCACTATTTTTAAGGATTATTCAGCATCAATGATTATATAATAGGGCAAGCCCTTGAAATTAAACATAGACTCTGAACTACAAGCAAGAATAGACTACACGAAATAAAGGACTGTAAGCCAACAAAAGGGAAGAAGAGATGGAGATAACAGGAAGATTAGCTAAGATGTTGTGTCTCAAATAGAACGATACCTCCATGTGTGTGTAGTAATAGAATTGATTATGCTAATTATAATATTTTATATTATAGTATAATGTCGGGGGTTCAAATATTAATATAATTAAGCTCATTAATTTACTGGTTACAAATATTAGTTCAACAAATTAAAGTTCAATTATACACACGTACACGTACGTACGACAATTGAGTCCACATATTACAGTTAAACATATTCACTCCTTAGCTTTCTTTTTATTTCTTTTCAAATGTACCTGATCTTCACTTTTATGAATATTGCAAAGGATTCGGACTTACTTGAAAAGCATTGGAATGGCAGTGAAATTCAACTTGGAAGGGCTTAGGGCTTTTCTAGGGCTATACGTAATAGAAGTCACTATATATCTATGAGTCAAACGTAATTAAGTTAATTAGTTGGATTGTTTTACAATGCAGTTATAAGTCAAACGTACAGATCGCAAGGTGGTCGTATGTCTCAGTTATCGTATCAATCAGTGAACACAAGGCAACAATTGAAGATGGGAAATGGTGGAATTATTCTAACTACCAATTCCAACGACCATGCTGGCTTTGTTCATCATCATCCTCTCTCCAAGCCTTCTTTTACTCTTTCGCACTCCCATACAATGGCCACTGATTCCAGGTAATTAACTACGCAGTTCAAGTATATATATGCCTTTAATATAATATATATTAGGCATTATATATATATATATATATGTTGATCGGATTGTTCCAAAAAAATTCAGTTTTCTGGTAGAAAATGAGGGAATCCATATGTGCAGGTTAGTTCAAGACAGAATGACACAAATCATCTTTATCTTGAATCAACATACCTGCATGATCCTTGTAACCTATCTTGGAGAAGAGATTTAATATCGGATAAATTTCAGAATATATCCCCACAAAATCTAATACCAAAAAAAAATGTTCTGATATTATAAGTTAAATATAAGACCTAATTAAGAAGTTTGTTAAAAATTCTAAACCTAAATATAAAACGTCAATTTCAAATTATGTATAGTTGTTTTCCCTAACTATCAATATTAAATGGGGCTCTTCCATCAGTTAGGATAATTTCAACAATGCAAACGACAATAGTAGTATTTTATGAAAACTATTACCCACATTTTATATATGAATAACTAATTTAAGTAATTTTTTTAATCTCTGTAAATTAGTAGTCTAACTTCTGCTTCTAGGATCAGAAGCAATATCACTTGCTGATCTCTACATCAAGCTCCATACAATGCATGGGTTTATATGTACTCTAGTTAATAGTACTTCTTTTGATCTTTAACATAAAAATTAGTTTGAAATTCAATTTAGTCCTAGATATAAGATCCCAATTTATTTTGTCTCTTATGTTTATCCATTTTTTTTCAAAATAGTCCTTGTAGTAATTACATATGTTAAAAGTTTTATCAAATAGTAGTTCTAGTTAATATACATTATTAGTAAGGGTATATCAGGAAAGACAAGACTTATTTATTAGGAATACTAAAATAACTAATTTTCTTAATTTACTCAAATTAGTTAACTAGCTCTTATATTAAGGATTTGAAATAGTATTAAAATTACTTTCCTCTCACTTGATAATTAATATCACTGCAGGCACCAACAATGGCACTTCAATAACCAGTGGTATAGAAGGCAAAGTTGCGTGACAAACAACGAAGTGATGATGATGATGCCCTCAACGACAGACCGAATTGCACCCATGAGACCCAGCCAATTTCTGGAAGAGAAAAGGTGGCCTCCATTAGAAATTACTAGTAATAACAGCAACAACAATAATAATCAGCATTATTATTGGAAGTTCAAGAAAATGCCTCCGACCAGTAATATTATTAACACTTGGGCAGATACTAATATTAGTATTAATGATTCACAATCTGGATTTCACCAACTTGGCACTACGCATGAGCCACCTGATCAATGGAGTTTTGGAAATTTCAAGAGCAATACCAGCAACAGTTCTCAGAGTTTGAAGCTAGAATTTGAGCCCCCATTTCGGATTAAGGTAATGCTAATAATAGTTTCTCGCTTTTCTAAAGTTTTAGTATGCAGATTAGTTAAGAAGTAGAATTGATATGTAGTTGATTACTAATGAATGATTGGCATTGGTGAATTAATATTGATGAAATATTTGCAGTTAAATGAAGAGAAAGTAGAGAAAGAAAAGCAATCGTTGCCTGATCTGCAACTGGGATTGAATTATCAGAATGCTGATCGTTGCAAGGAGACCCAAGAAATTAACACTAAGCTTTCCCTTTCTTAATATATATATATATATATATATATATATGATGGTGATGATGGTGATGAATAGTGCAAATACAACAATGAACTAAGAGATCATCTTTCACAGACAAAATATACAGGTACACATGGAGTCACAAGACCTGATTTTGTGGGCTGATAACTAGTGTATATCCATTTTTTTTTCTCTTAT
Organism: Neltuma alba; assembly: GCF_004799145.2. Classification (NCBI taxonomy): domain Eukaryota; kingdom Viridiplantae; phylum Streptophyta; class Magnoliopsida; order Fabales; family Fabaceae; genus Neltuma; species Neltuma alba. The sequence goes on from NW_021633136.1 coordinate 25,869, forward strand.
TTGAAATAGGATTTGGCCTTAAAGTCAAATCTATGTGATTGAAAATATTAGTGAGTTCCCATCAGCTCTTTTTCCTCGTGCGAGAATGTTCTCATATGGGTGAGGTGAGGCGTCAATTATTGCAGAAGCTCCTGTAGCTTGACAGATTCATGATGCGAAATAGATTTAATTAGTGATAGTATTAACTAAACTGATTATAGAAATTAAAATTGCAAACAAGCTTGACCTTTGTTATTATTATTATATGTATATATATCTTTTTTATAGTCATAGTTCGCATGCTGTGTAGGTTTTATTGGGTTTGATAACTTTTACTGTGTAGTTCAATTATTATAATAATGTATTAGATTGATGTGAGGTAGTTTGGAGATGAGCTTTTCTCGTAACTATTATAACTCATTAGTCGTCAAAAGTGTCATGAAAATGAGCCATATTGCTCATAAATTATATATAAGGTGGCTTATTGGAGTTTGTAGACGATAAACAGTACAGAGTTAGTCTAGTGATGTACATAAGACCCTGCTAAATCCCTTTGGGTCTCAAGTTCAAGTCCTAAAAGAGATATATATACTGGATGGGATAGCCATAAACCCTGAATTGGATAATAGCATATAAAAAAAGAGTTTGCATATGATATATCGAATAAACATATTTTCATGCACATTGTATGAGATTTGAAAAATAAATCACTGTACTTGTAATTTATCGACATTATGGTTCGTTATATGTTTTGTCATATATATTTATTCTAGTTCATAATATAAGTCAGTTTAACTAATTTATTAGAACAAAAAATAGTAATTATTAACTCATTTGATCCATCGCAAATTGAAAACTTTTTTTCAACGAACTTTACCCATATTTTAAGATTGTAAAAGAAAGAGAAAAATATAAGGGATTACATTTAAGTATTGATTGTATGGACAAAATTAACAAATAAATATTAATTACTTTCCAAGTGATTTATATTTTGAACCAAATCATTCTTCTAAAAACAACTTATATTGTGGAATGAAGAGAGTATATTTATATTGGTTGGTGTATTGATATCATTAAATATGTTTTTGTGCCATTTTGATTCAAGAGCATATTAATATTTTATTTATATTATATTACAATTAAAGAAGGATGTGTTGGCAAAAAAAAGAGATTATTAAAGAATGATAAATGGTGATATTATATATATTAAGTACTGCATAATTTATTGGGATAATCTCATAAAACAAGTTTAAAATTACAAAATCCCAAGTAAAAAATTTCTATAAAAATATGTTGTTATTTGTAAATACAGTGTGGTCAAAACCTATCAAAGAGTTGAAACCAAGCCTAACTTCAAATTTAGTAATTTCAATTTTTTTTGGGTGAATTTTTCCTGATTTATTGTACCTTTCTAGGGAGTTTTGATAGATAAATTGTAAATAATGATTAGCACCATTGCGAATATGGGAATGTGGATATAGCAGAAACATTCTCTGGATTATTGAGGTCTGAGGAGAGTTAGGTGGACGCTATAAATTGGCATGCTGTCATCTGACATGCTTTCATGTTAACCAATCAGGCCCAAGTGGAGTGAGCTTCATTGATTATGGGGAAAAGCTATTCTTGCGTTCTCTTTATCTTATTCTTATAATTCTTATTCATAAGAAACGCTTATAAGATGTTTTAAATTTTTTAAACAAGTTTTTTAATTTTTTTATTAATTATTTATTTTAACACTCAATATATTTATTATCTTATTACTCAATTCATTTTCTTATTCTCTTCTATACTTTCTCCCTGGTAAATAGGGATACTTCTGAGAAAAGGTTTATAATTTTTACATATTCATTTTTTTAATTAATTTTAACTGATTTTTTATTCATACGGTTTGATCAAATATTTGTATAAAAAGACACGGTCAGAGTAATTTACAATTTTAAACTGACATAAAAATTTATAAAGTCACAGAAAATAAATAATTTGAATTTTGGATATATTTTGCCATAATTTTGGGGTGAGATAGACATGTGGATGTCAAGTCCCCACTAATCCAAAGAAAGGAGTGGTTGCAAGTAGGGCCACTAAGCATTCATAATTCATGCCTTCTCAGTCTCACGCTTAATGGCTAAGGCATTTTGTTAACTTGACCTGTCACTTATTAATAATGCCCTCCATCACTTTCCTGACTTCATGGGACTAAATTTATTTAATTTATTTAATTTTTCTTAAATTATAAATAATGTCAGTTTTGCGCATTGCATAGAAAGTATAATAACTAAGTTACTCTCTTTAGTTTCAAATATAAATAAAAACTACCAAAATATTTTTGTCATAAATATGAGTAAATTATCCCCTTTTGAGGTGCATTCAATCAAGATTCTCAATTCTACCTTCAGATGAGGATTCACATGTATTTAAAAATTCATTTTAATTAACTACTATCTCTAGTTCTAATTATAAGAGTTAGTTGACTAACTTGAAGAGATTAAAAAAGAAAGTTAAGTTAGTTAGTTCTAATAAATATGTATTATCTTTCCTAAAATATCCTTACTAATCAAGTGTATTGGCTATAACTCCTATTATTAGAAGGACTATCTTGAAAAAAATACATAAATATGAGAGATAAAGTGAATTAGAGTCTCATATTTATGACCAAAATAAAAGTCAAATAAAGTCTTATATTAAGGACCGGAGGTAGTATTAACGATTGGGATGTTTTAAGAAAAAATATTAATCTTATATATAATTAAAAAAAGATAACTAATTTTCTTAAATTCTATAATATGATTATACTCCTTTGGTATTTAATAAATGACTCAATTCTTGAGTTGGTTTTGGTCCTAAATACCATTTCTCATATTTATCAATTTTCTCTAAATTACCTCTATGAATACTCCCTCAACTATAATCAAATAGAAGAGGGAGAAGGAGTATTAAGAAAGTGATTATGGTGTTTTAGGAAAAATATATTACTTTTCTTATAATTAACTAACTTACTTAACTTCCTTAATCTAATTAAATTAGTTAAATGGATCTTATATTAAAGACTGGAAGAGTATTTGTTTATATTTGAGACCGGAAGGAGTATATTCTTTACCAAAAAAATGTAAGTTGTTAGATATTTTATGTTGCTATATAGATATGCCCACCTCTTCGATAAATTGTCAAAAATAAATAATAGTAGTACTATTTGTTTCTTATAAATAATCCACTTTTTATAAATTTTATGTTATGTATTGATATATTAATTGAGTAGACACATTTTTTCCTTTTATTTATAAGAGGTTTGAAGGATAAGCCATATGCAGAATATTTAGAATTTACATGATTCAAAACCATAATTAGTGTAGCTTTTGAATTTTGATTATATGATGCTCAAAATCTAGTTTTATTTTTGGCCAAAAAAAGATCTAGTTTGATTTATTATATAAATTACATTAATTGGACTAGATTAGACGTGGGCCCCATGCAATGTACCAAATCTAAAGAATAATCATGACATAAAAGTAACAAGATTTTATATGAATCTTATATATAAATATATATATATATTAGTTTAATGAAATAAATTCAAATACATTACAAATAATGTAGCAGTTTTTTTTTTTATAAACGGTATATAGTATTTGGTACCACAAATCGAAATGTCAAATTATGCATTGATATGTTAAATTGGGGGGTAGTTCTTTTACGTAGAAATCGAATTTATTCGGCTCAACACAACCACTAATAATCTGGTAATTGGAATTTTAAATATTAGATTTTTTTTTTCCTTGGGCATATTCTCACATTTTAATGGGCCAACCAACTCATCTCAAAGTGTTAAGACAGGTTAAGATCAGAACTGAGTTGAGTCATGTAAACGACCAAATTTTCATTCCAATAAATTTAAAATAAAAAAAAATTTCCCATGATCTTTTTAGGGAGAAGTTTGCAAGCTAATTTTAAAATTTTTAATAAAAATCATGTAATTTAGTTAAAAAAAGATGCGTTAATTTTTCTAAAATGCCCTTCGTTGTAATTAGTTACATATAAACAAAGCTTACACATTTAAAATCTAATAATGAAGGTGGTTTTAAAAAAAAATTTGTATGGAAGACAAAAGAAATGATAATTGGGATGCTTCGCTTGTTTTGCCCTCGGATTATCCTAGTCTTAAATGAAGAAATGATCATTACTTCAAATAAAATTTAGTTGTTTAGTTGGTATGAATGATACCACATATTAAGGATTATTATTCTTTTGGTCCTATTTATGGGACAGAAAAAATATTGTTCTTTTTATCTCATTTATAAATCATACTCCTCCGGTTCTTATTATAAGACCCCATTTGACTTTTTATTTGGTCCTAATTATAAGACCCCAATCCATTTTGTCTCTTATATTTATGCATTTTTTCCCAAGATAATCCTTCTAATAATGATAGTTTTAGCCAATATACTTAATTAGCAAGGATATTTTAGGAATGACAACACTTATTTATTATAAATAACCAACTTAACTTACTTCCTTAATCTCCTCAAATAAGTCAATTAGGTCTTATAATTAGGACTGGAGGAGTATTACTAAATTTTTTGTATGAATTTATAATTTTGCCCTATGTAGATTTTGTTTTCATCGTATAAACTATAAAGTGTATATTAAAAAAGATAAAATTAAAAAATTGTTAAATTTTGAGGGAAGTTGATTTAAAATTTTTCTTAATTTTAGTAAATATATTGATAATAACTTACAAATAGAAGGAACTAATAAAAGTTGGTCAAATTGGTAAAGAATCGGCTCATAACCTGCAAGAATATTATTGATAGACAATCTGTAAATACCTTATTAAGTACTCTTTAAACCTGAAAGCATATCCTAGTTGGTGTGTCCCTAGAATCCAACTCACTTAAAAAAAAATTTTACGGGAAAAAAGTTTATAAATAGAAGGAAAGCAGCATTTTATCACTAAAAAACCTCAAATTTTGCAATGTTCCAAGGATGTTGAATCACTTAGTATTCAATCTAATATTTTTCATGGAGAGGATATGGAAGCTTGGGTCTTCACGTTGCATTATTGCTCTCTCTCTCTCTCTCTCTCTCTATTTATATATATATATATATATATATATAGTGCTAGGGTTCGTAGTGTGTGTGATGGCCACATGATTGCTTGTCCAGAATCTTAATATACAAAATAGGGCACACCATTTTGTTATTGTGTTATTGGCTTGTCACTTTCATCATTCTTTAATTATTGTTTCCTCTTTCGTCTCCTTACTGTGCCGTCAAGTCGCTCTCAAGTCTCATCTCACCTTCCTTACCTTTCACTCTTTCTTTCTTTTTTTTTTGGCCTGACCTTACCTTTCACTTAACACAGTTTTTAATTTTATACTGGTTAAGTCTCTGCCTTTTTTTTTTTTTAATTTTAAGTGCTTTATTATAATTTTAAATTTTAAGTCATCCAATATAAATATCTTCAACATTAACATTAGCAGAAAAAACTAGTTCCTCATATCGTAACGAATCAAAGTTTGAATCACCGTCAGGAGAGATACCCACATTTAGTACCTGACAGTGCCTTAAATATGATTACTTCCAATAAAAGAATACCTTCAAAAAAAACATTAGTTTTACTGGACCACCGATTCCTCTGTTCTTGAGGTCTTCATTCTTCTCTCGTGATTTCATGATCATAGAGGATATCTTTATCTTATTGTGGCTCACGATCTTGCTCCATCATCATCACAAGATTCATAAATAGTGAACATCTACTAGGCCGCAGTTCTATACACTATTTATCTCTATTTATTAGCTATTACTATATATCTGGTTAAAATTTTAACATAAACTGACTCAAATGAGCATTAGTTCTGTTCTTTAGATACATAATGAGAATAGCTCTTTTAACGTGAGTTTTCCATTAATTCTGTTTGGATAGACAACTTCAGGTAGCTCATATTGTTCATAGCATATTAAAGGCATTAATATCTAAAAAACCAAAAATATTGTAAAAATTATTAATAGGTAAAGTAACATCCAACATTTTGAAACTCTCTTTCATTTGTATCCAATACCCTAATCTTATTTATGATGTATCCAGGATCCTAAACCATAAGTAAGATTAATGATAATCACTTCACCAGCAACATAGCATAAGAAACACCAGAAATGCAAGAGAATAGATATAGACTCATCTCAATTCAGAATCACTTTGACAAGTACATTGTTCATATTGGAATGAGTGATACAATCGAACAATTTAGCATTGACTAGCATCAATCACCTGTGTAGTTGAAATGAAAATTTGCAGATACAAGAAGACTTAGGACCAAATGATGGAACCTAGACGTATGAAAGAAGTGAGAGAAACGAAAATACTAGATAACAGAGTAAAAAGTACACACAAAATTGGTGGTTTCAATCTTCTCAAGTTAAGAAACTTTGATCCACCAAGACTCGGACAAATCCAAATGCTGTTTTTACTAATTCATCAGCAAAGTGGATTTTAATGTCTCTCTATACAAAGCAGACATAAATGAAAACAAAGGTCACTAGGACATGAGTATAATATGTCAACAGATGAAAAATAAAACTCTGGGTCCTCAGCCCCACACAAAGCGAAAGAAAAATCACCACTAAAATTTCTTATAAGACTAAGAACCTAATCAACCAGGCCAATGTAGTCTAGTATCTATGATATCATGCTGAAAACCAGCAGAAGGAGGAGCATATCCAACATGAGGACACAAAGAAAAGGACTATAGCACGAAAGATGGGCCATGAAGTTCCGTTGCTAGGCTTTCAAATGCTGAGATTTTCGTGTGGTTAGTTCCTGTAGAGAGAGTGAAATGTGAGTTTTAACTTTGGTCACTGTTTGATCACAGAGCCAGACTAAAACATGGACAAAAAGAGTTATGAAATTACCTGAGAATACCGCACATGGTCATGATGAAGATTTGAAGTTTTCACTATTGTTTCCCACTTGGGATTGCTGGATGTTGTATTAGAATCTGGCCTTTTAGACTGTGGTTGAATACCTTGATGCGAATGCTGTAATGAACTCTTTACAGAAACTAAAGGCAGAGCACGCCAAAGCCAGGACTCAGAAGGCGATTTTGGCAATGGCGGGGGAAGAGGAGACGGACCAGAATCAACTTTACCGTTTCCTAAATTCTCAGCTACAACAATTTGCTGCTTGTTAATGTTTGAATCTTCACCAGTTTTCCCATGTACAACTAGGGAAGATGCGTATTCCCGGTTAAACTTTTTATTTGTTAACTGTTGTTCCGCTTTTTCTTCATGGAATCTGGTATGTACGTTATTCGAAAGAATCGAAGATTTGGCATCTGCAGAATCCAACATGCCTTTTCCTTCCAAAGCTTCTGGTTTCTTTATATCTTGAGAAGATTTTCTACTGGGACAATTTTCAGTGTCTGTTTTCTCTGTGTTATCTACAGAACTTGAATTTGCACTTGATAATTTTACCGTACTTGCAGTATCTATGTACAATGTCTTTTCAACAGTTAGGCCCTTCTTTCCTTCTTGAGACAGCATCTTCTGAATACTTACATGGCCTTTCTGCAGGAATTTCAGTTGACCAGACAGATTATTCACAGCTTCTCTAGGGTCCATTGTCGCTCCACAATATGGTGACTGAGGTCTACTTCTACATGGAGATAAACCAGCAGCAGCAGCTCGTGATCGCCGGAAGGGAGATAACCTACCCGGCTGCTGCAGTTCCCCTGAATAGTTAAACCTGTTCGATTCACTAGCCCATTTTTTCCTAACCTCCGGCTTCTCAGGTGATGAAGCTCTAGAGCTGGATTTTTTCTTAGAAATAGCTTCCCAAGCCTGCCAAAAAAAAAAAAAAAAGATGCTAATCTATTAAAAAGTTGTGGCATCTCTTTAATTGTCAATTTACCATTGATTGACAATAAACAGCATGAAGGAACTGAAATGACCATATCATGTGTATTCTCGCAAAAGATGACCCTGAACTGCTATTGAGGCATGCAAATTAGTGCAGACAATAAGAGTCGTGTTACCTTCTTTACAGCAGGAACTGGGCTAAAAGATCGTCTATTTGAGCTTTTGGCTGGTTTCTCAACCTGATAGGTGATAGCCAAGGGAGCCTGGTTGCTCGTTTTCACTCCAGGGACAGAATTTAACGAGCACATTGAATTCCCAATCCGTAATTGGGGAATCAACCCACAACCCTTAGCTGAAATATCTGCTGATTCTTCATAACGATCACCTTTATCTTTATCTTCATCTTCACTTTCTTCCTCTTGAGGTGGACCAGTATACGGTATGATGGCAGAAACATGTTTATTAAGCAAAGGCTTCTTCTCCTCAGGAACCAATTTCTTAATTTCTCGAGGTTGCTCTAATGGTCCTGAATGCTTTCTTGAAGCATACTGAGGAGGCTGCAAAGTCATTGCTTTTGCTGCAGGTAAGAACCGGCTCATCATGAAGTCTCGTGTTTGCGGGTCTGTAGAGAAAGTCCCAGACTTCTTTGCGTCTAAATTATCCAATCCACTCACACCACTAGCACTACAATTCATGGAGAATGATCCTGTGAGAGACAGTTTCTCAAGAGCATCAGAAAATATGTCGTCGTCGACGTCGTCGTCCATCTGCACATTTGATACTCTTTTCTCCTCTTTTCTTTCTTTATGACAATCTAATCTAACAACATTAACATTGGAAGAGTTTGATTTGTTTGTGGACTTGAATCTGCTTGTCACTTTACTCTCCTTTTCCACTGGCTTTCTAGTGGAATTTGCAGACTTTCCTGGGGGAAGCCTTGGACTTGGAGCCATTGAAGCCTCCTTAGGAGGCTGAGAAGGTTGAGATCCAGCATTGCCTTTTCGCCGTCCCGGAATATGCTCCCAGTTGAAAGGAACAGCGACCGGCTCGGTCACCAGATCCATACTTGAGTCTGATTTGTAGTTTGGAAGAGTGTTTCGCTTCTCTAATATCTTCTTCTTCGCTTCAGTTAAGGAAGGGGATGTAGCAGAAGAGCGTCTCACAGACATAAGAGGAGCATGAATGTTCAATTTCCTTTCAGCCATGTTCCAGCGTTGAACTATTCTATATGTAATCCCTCCTTTTACGGCCCCGGTTCAAGATAAGTAATGTTACTGAAGAATCCCTGATGAAAAATCTGGAGAGGGAAAAAAGAATAGAAAATGGATGAATTTTATCACTAAGGTTTCGAAATATCCTTCCTGTAACTATGCTACAAACAGAAGAGTCTCAGGCTCAATACTACAGAGCTTGAAGGAAAATCAAAGAAAATCCCCTTTGTACTGGAAATCAAAATATTTCAAAGAATTCTCAAATTCTCATCAAGTAAATAGACAACAATATATGAACTACGAAAGCCCTCATAAATTAAGTTCAAAGTCACTTGTAAATTCTTGACGTTGACGTCTATGAATTATAATTGAACAGAGCAGGAGCAGGAGCTTCATCATTAGCTGAATTCAACGGACCCCGTTAAAAGCACTAAGCAACCACGGCCACAGAAACAAAATGCCCCTCAAGAGAACCAAGTACTTACAATAAGATCCAGTGGCTATAAAGGAGAAGCGAAATTGGTCGAAAGGAAAAGAAACCCAGAAAAGTTTTAAGAAGCAATCAAGGAAATAATGGAGAAAAATGATCAAAATAGTAGAAATTACAGAGAGGGAAAGCAAGATCACCTTGTGGGGAGAGAATGAAAAGGAATCTCTTGAACAGATCAGAGAGAATGTGAGGGGTGAGGTACTAAATGGCGCCGGGGAGTGTGGGGTTAATGAGTGAGACAGAAGAAAGAAAAGCACAAAGAGAGAGAGAGAGATGATTTACAGTGAGGTCCTCATCCTCCCCTGCCGTCCTTTTGTATTTTCAGTTTTTCAAGGCTTGGTTCCGCTGACTGAGCAGAGCAGAGCAGAGCATGTATGTATGTATTGTACTCATTATAAATCAAAGGGAAAGAGGGCCCACTCATGTGGAAATTGCTCTTTTTTTCCTTTTTGCCTAACGCTGGAAATTACAAGTGAAAGGTCAAGAATAAGTTTTATGAAAAAAAATATAAATTAGTATAAGTTATATACAAATATCATTATTTTTTAAAATATTTATTTTTTCGTTGTAAAAAATTATATTATTTTCAAAATAAATTTTCTTTCTACATGGCGAAAGAATTGTTTTTGACCCAAAAAAAAAAAAACTATATTTGATGAGATGGGCTTCTTCTGGCTCTGGGTTCCATGATGGGTCAATTATTATTAGATAAGTTTATTAATTTTTCATATTTAAAATATACTTTTATTTTGCTCTTAGGGCCTGTTTGGATGCTTTGAAACCGTGGTTTCAGAAGCACTTTTCCGCAAAACGAGGTAACCTCCTCCACATATTTACTTCGTAATCCGTAAAAGCACTTCTGAAACCATGGTTTTGTTTTTATCCAAACACTCCTTTATTTGTTAGTAACATGTGACCATAAATCCTCTTACAATACCCATAAATTACTTATGTTGACGTTTAATAAAATGAAATTTTACCCTACTTTTCTTCGGTCCGAAGAGATTTTATCATATTAATTATAATAAATTATCCACCTAATTCTCACTTTAATTGAATTTTCAATTCAAAAAATCACGGTGGTCAATTCAACAAAGCTACAAACTTGAAGGCTTTGTATTTGGCCAAAAACAATTTTTTTAAAAAAAAAATTAAGGTTTGAGTCTTTGACACCTGTTTTCTTCTATCCCAAACACAACATGTAATAATTAATTAGAATAATATTTGAAAAATGTTAAACAAGGAAAATAGAAGATTGAGGTATGGAAGAAAATATTTAAGTTTGTATGAGTTTTAGAAGCCTTTACACCTCAAATACTTAAATAAGTAATCGAAGTTTTATTTTCTCTTATTTGCAAATGAATTGAGGGAAAAAATCTCAAAACTAATAAATTAATTAATTTTTAGAGTGATAATTAATTAGGGAAGGAAGAGTAAAGTGCGCGGAGTGGTCACGGAGATAGTTGAGAAACAGTTAACGAGAAGCAAAGGGCTATAAATAGTAAGGAGCGGGCCCCACTTCCTTTCACCGTCGACCTAATCCGACCAATGACTCTCCATTCTTTACTTCGTAAAAGAGGGAGGTCAGGTGTGGACTATGAAGTGAAGTTATGGCATATTAATTTAGACATGTACAAAAATAATGTATCTAAAGTGACCTATGTTTTTAATGCTGTTTTATTGGTGAGAAAAATTTGATAAACTTTTATAGTCTATATAAAAGTAGTAGTACCCTATAAATTTTGTTTGTATGGAATATTAGTATTCTATGTTAAGTCCTTCTCACAATAAAATTTTTAATGGGAATTTATTTTCTGATGTTCCCAAAAAACTACTATTGGATAATTGGACGAACTCAAATCCAAAATCTGGTATACAGGTAGTTAAACAAACATTTGCTATTTAGATCAACAATTATTGATTAAAATATATTACTTACTTTTTTTTTTATAACAAAAATATATTACTTACTTTTATTTCGTGTACAAGAGTTAGTTAGAGGTTAGACTGTTGGATTAACTTCTGACACTCTAAGTTTGTTTATAAATATAAAGGGTTTTTTTGAGAAATTGTTAGATACTATCTTCAGTCCTAATTATAAGATCTTGTTTATAGTCTATAAACGAGATCTTATAATTAGAATCGAAAGTAGTATTAAATAAGTATATACTCTCCCGGTCCTAAATATAAGACTATTTTTGTAGTGTAATTTACACTACAAGAAGGGGTCTTATATTTAAAATCGAAGGAATACTTTTATAAAATTTTAAACTTTAATTTATTGTGTTAGAGCGAGATCTAACTCGAATTAATTTGTTGAGTAGATAAATGCATCTATTTAAATAATAGGGGAATAAAACGCAAAGATCTAGATCCTCTATTATTAATTAATTGATTGAAATCCGATCAAATGTAAGAATTATGTAAACAATTTGCTTCTTCTTTTTTTTTTTGAAATCTCATATGAACGAATTTTTCTTAACCTGAGATTTGAATGCTTTGCGTACATTATTAGCTCCGATTGAACTTTGATAAAAGTAATTTTAAATAAAAAATTATATAAGAGAATAGAAATATATTGAAAAAACAGTTCACCTTTTTTTGTCCCCCTCCCTCTTTTCTTACCATTTCTATGACTTCAGAGTCATTTTCTAAATTTTTAATTTAAAAATAACTTTTATTATATTACTACTTTTACAATTTGACAAAAAAGAAATCTTTATTATGGTTAACCACTTACACCGACCATTTACCAGAAACTATAAAAGAATAAAAGTTCATATGAAGTTAATCTTTTCACTGATTAAATGTCTATATTTGTTACACATGTATATGAAAGGTGAAAATTTTAAATATAGATCTAAATATACAAACTAGTATAGGATTCTGCTTTAGACCTAAATATAAAAAATCAATAAAATTTATCCCTCAAACTTATAATTTTCCGCAGATTTAATGTAAATGATCATAATCCATATTTTTTAAAAAAAATCAATACACATTTTTTGAACACATAACTAAATTTATTTTTTCTATTTTTACGAATTGGTTATTTAATTTCTATATTGGGGGTCAGAGTAGGCATTTGAACCAAATTTTAATTGAATTTCCCTCCCAACTTCTCTTTCTCCTGAGTTAGAAAAGAGAAACATACTGATAGCAAGAATAAAGGAACCAGACATCCCTCGTTAAAGTTGTTTATAACTTGAATGTTTGATAAGACATTCAAGCGAGAAAGGTATTTAATTAATTGATTGACCCAAACTCCATCAATCAAGTAACATGTATCAGCATATATATTTTTATAAAAATTGCAAAAAAAAAAACCTTCAAAAAATTGTAAATGAGGACTATTACAATATTAGTAAATGATAACAATTTTATGAATAGGCTTAATTTTTTAATTTTTAAGTTCCTTTTTTAAGGTTTTTCCAGATATTAATTATGTAAAAAGTCATTATTTATAAAGTATGATAACTATGTAAAAAGCACAAATCCGTTATTTTACTAAAAAAATAATGACTATATTTATTAATAATAATAATACATTTTTGTTTTTCCTGATCACTTTTTACTTTAGAACTTATAATATAGTTTTTCTTCCAAAAAAGAACGATATATAAATTCACGCCTGGACATTGTAATTAATATTTTTGCCAAAAAACAAAAAGAAATTCAATAGTGAGATTATTATTTTAAAAAAAAAAAGTGATAGATAGGGCCACAGGGGAAAAAACATCATTATGGCAGTTGAAACTTTGGTTAAACCATATTGATTGAGAGTTGAGACTTTACCCACACGAACATGATGATGCCTATTTCAAATGTGGTCGGCTTGTTAGACTGTTTAGGAACCATGTAACAACAAATTATATTTAAGTAACAAAATAAAACGCCTTTTAAAAAAACCCCTTAAGTTGCTATCAATTTTAAAATTTTTTTTCTTCAGTGGAAATATTTTCAATGTCTTTCCCTTCTATTTTCTCTCTGTATTAGCCTCATTAATTTCACCATCTTTTTCTCACTCTCTGTCTCCCACAAATTAATATCCTCATTAAAACTGAAATATTTAAAGAAAAGTAATATAATTTTTACATAATAATAAATAACTAATTTCATTAATTTTTTTAATCTTCATGAGTTTGATAACTAGGTATTATATTTAGAATTAGATAGAATGGATTTTTTTTTTAAAAGCTTTTCTTGTTTCATAATCGATGACATAAGATCTTTTGTTAAAAAGGGTGAAGCATTTATTATGTTCTTCCTATAATGCCTTATCGGCAAAATTTGTTAGAGGTAAGAATTAATGAATTATATTCCTCCATCCCTTGTTATAAGTTTTAATTTTTGGAATTGGTTTGTTTCTATTTATGAGATTTTTTTTGGATTTGTCTAAACAATAGATATATTTTTACCCACTTTACCTTTAATTAATAATATACTCTCTCTCATTATTATTTTTCCATACATTCTCTCTGTTTTTTTCCCCAATGCCACCTACCAACTTATAAATAAGGGTATATTTGGAGAAAAAAAGTATATTTTCAATATATTTATTACTTTTAACTAATTTTAATAATTTTCTTAAGCCATGTAATATAGTTAAGTGGATTTTATAATAAGAGATGGAGGGAGTACTCTTCCTTTTAAGTAGTTTTTAACTTTTTTTGGTAGTAAGTAGTTTTTAACTAATTCACATGTATTAATAGAAACTATTAATGCCCATATATAAAATGAACTAAAAATACCTTTTGCAATGGATTTCATAATAAGGACTAGCTAGAGGGAGTAGTAGTGTACTCATAGAAGGAGTAATATTTCTTTTGATATTAAATATAAAATCTATTTATCTAATTTATGAATACTACGAAAAATAGTATATTGATTACTTATAATTAATATGTTAAAATTTGTGACACGACTGTTTTAGAATTGCCCTTATATTTAATTGACTACATTTGTTAGTTATAGTTAAATGGGGAAAAGGATTGGGCGTTAAATAGAGATAGTTTGAGATAGACAAAGGTGAACTACATCTTGCATAAGGATCAAAACAAAAACCTTTAAAAAAGTTCTATATTTAGGATTGGAGGAGGGTACTTAGGACAATTTAGAAATGTCAACCTAAGTTTTGAAAACATTAAGATAATTGACTAGTTTCAATTAAAAAGATCTTCTAAAAAGGAACTGAGGGAGTATAAGAACTCATACAAATTTGCCATCAAACAACTCTTACAAAATTTAGTAAAACATAATATGTGATCTTCTCAAATGGGGTAGATATTAGCTCTTGTAAGAGTTTTTTTTTTTTTTTTTACAAATAAAAGCTTCTAACTAATTTTAACAATATACCTTAATTGGCATGATTCAATTGGAAGTTTGATTTCTTATGGAGAAAGTATATGCCAAAAGTGAGTGGTCAAATCCCATGGATATTGCTTCTCCCATAATTTACCAATCAATATATTTAACTTTGCTAACATTCATGAAATTGTTCTTTTGTTCCTCAGATCCAACACAAATTGATCAAGCCTTTGATTAATTTGAACGTATTCAATAATTATTTGCTTGACAATATCCCTAACACACTTAGACATTATTTTTCAATTGATTCAGTACCCTTATTTCAAGCCACTTCGTGATCATAGTTTACAAAAAATATTTTTCAAGTAAGGATAATTATCTTCTTAATTACTCTTAAGCTAACACTTTCTAAATTATCTTTTCAAATTTATAATAAAAGTAATGTGAAAAATGTTTTAAAAGCAATCGATTAATATCCTCCCTCTTTGGAGGGCCCCAAAACCACTTCAAATGTGTGGACACATCACATGCATATATGCACATAGAGTTCAAATGTTTTGACTTTGCATCCTTGCGTTTTTACACGTGTCTGGTTGTGTGTGTGTGTGTGTGAGAGAGAGAGAGAGAGAGAGAGAGAGAGGTGTGTGTGTGTTGTGTAGGTCCTTAAATTGCGGAAAGGAAAGGACAATAGTTGAATGAGTAAGCAATTGAAAGTTATGTGGGTCTTTTGATAGTTCTTGTCTGCTATTCTTCACTCTTTATGATACCAACAAATTACTTGACAATATATATAAATAAGCCAACTTAATTTAATAATTTTGAAACCCATGTAAAATTCACTTATTTAGGTTTTGAATAGAATTGATTCCAATTGGATAAAGAGACCATTTTCATTATTATATATAGAAATTAAATAAGTCATAATATATGGTATTAGAACTAAATTTACACAATTTAGAGAATTCATGAATTACTAATACCTTTCTACAAGAAGTTCTCAATAGTATTTGGTGTTTCTATGAGACAATAATTCTTTAATAAAATAGATAAATAATATGACAGAATTAAATAAATTACGTTATTGCTAAATACAAATAAATAAATTGTAACACATAATATCAAGACTAAATTTTCACAATTTAGAGATTTCATGAAATTCCTAATCTCTTTTTTAAATTGTCATTAGTATTTTCAGTGTACTAATAATTAATATTAACGTCAGTCCTAATAAATATAAAATATACATTGCCATGCGAATTTGTACTACAAAGTGAATTTTATATTTAAGACGCAATGTAGTATAAATATAAAATTAGTATAGTCTATAACATCCCATCCAATTTACTTCTAGAAAATTTTTATTTTACTTATAAATTTTTTGACACAAGTTTTTAACTAATGTTATTCTTTATAAATAATCATTTGATAGGTAGCCATATTTGAGCATTGTCATGTTTAATTATAAGTAAAACACTCGAACTTTATGAGGAATCAAATTCCTCCTTCTCAGCTCAAGTCCTACTTATTAAACGACATTATTTGACTTAAAACGACGTGATTAGACCATAATAATTATTTAATCAAAATAAATAAATAATTTATATGAGATTGTGTCAAATTGGGAATCTATGAAATGAAGGACACTAAATTCATTCCCATGTGGCAATGTTTAAATAAGACATGAACGGTTGACTATTGACCAGCTACTAGGAAGAATATACATAGCATAGATTGAGGCATCATTTATGCATCTTTGTCAAAAGCTAAAAGCCTACAAAAATTGAATAATACAATCCAATATTACGGCCTTTCTTCATTTGATTGTTCCTTAAATCATGTTAGGCCCTACCAATTATTATTTTTAATTAACTATTACACTCTACGAATTCCAATAGGTTCATTCCACATAATAAAATCTGATTTGTATTCTGTTTATTAATTAGATATTAAAAAAAGTGAGATTCTCAATGAACCCCTTTTAAACAAATCAGATTACGTGATGGCAATAATTACGTATGTGGTATATACAATGTTATTGTTTGTTCTTATTTGTTCTTGTCTCTTTCTCATATCTTCTTTTCTTTTTGGTCAATGTCTCTTTCTCATACCTTTGGATGAATTTTTAAATGTCAGAAACTAAAACAAACAAATTAGTTGGTAATTATGCTGATAAAGCATATAACTTTTTGTTAGGATGATAGAATATATTATATTATGTTCGCCTTTCCTCCGGCTTTCTCGTATATCTTTCTTCTCATTTAGTCATGTTAGGTATGGTTACGGAACTACTCCCCCCCGTTCTTATTATAAACCTCAAATAACTAATTCATGGCTAATAAATAATTACTCTTCCAGTCTTTAATATAAGACCTATTTAACTAATTTGATTAGATTAAGAAAGTTAGGTAAGTTAGTTAATTATAAGAAATGTGACACATTTTTTCTAAAACACCATAATCATTTTTTTAATACTCATTTTCTTTTTCTACTTAATTATGGTTGAGAGAGTATCTATAAAGATAATTTAGAGAAAATTGATAAATATGATAATTGGGTCCTATATTAAGAACAGGAGGAGTAGTTAAAAACAATAAATAAATTAAAGTAGACTTTTGTTATTGGCCAGAAAAAAAAGAGAAATATATTTTTGTTTTTAAATATGCCTTTATAATAAATAAGAAAAAAAAGATGAAAGAGAATGTATAGAAAAATATGATTAAAAAAATAATTAAGGGTAACCTTGAAAAATATGCATTTAATGTCAATACAAATCCAAGCATTATTTTTTAAATTTGAAGCTTATATATAAAACTGAAAGAAACATACCATTGTATAACGTAGGCACACCACATAAAGATTTTCCCAATGTTTCACGCTTGGACGGGACATCAATTAATTAGACATGAATTAGAAAAAAATTTAATTAATTAGACCGATGGCGAAGCTGATCACATACTAATTAAATAAATTTAAGAAAAAATAGTTATATACACATATAATAAGATAAAATCTAATAGGAAAAGCAAGTTGTTAATTTAGAATTGAAACTTACTAACCCTAAAATGAAATATGTTAAATTTAAAATTCTTTTTATTTTATAAAATTTTAAATTTCTTTTTGAGTGATGTGACCTAGTTAGAAGCTTGACAAATTTAATGATTCAATTTAAGTGTGTTTTAAAGAAATTTTTCCTATAAAATTTCCAATTTCAATAAAATAACAGCATGTAATTACAAAAGATATCAAAATGTTTTGGGCCTCATGAGAGAATGAATTTTCTTTTTTCCTTTTTTCCCCCCGTGGCCCAAAATCTGTTCTAATTCCCAATAGCAGTTCAACTTGAACCCAACCCATCTAATTCTTTAATACCGCCAAGTAAAGGTCAGAAACTCGAAAGAAATATCTAAATATAAATGAACAAACCATAAAAGGTCCCGCATATGGACCATTCTAACTACTTTTCCAAGAAGTCGAAATTACCCAACTGAGTGTGAAAATGTAACGACGGAGAGCCAGCAAAATTGGAAACACAAAATGAACAGTCGAGAAATTAAGTGACATACTCTTCTGATTCTTAATATAAGACCCATTTAACTAATTTAATTAGATTAAGAAAATTAGGTAAGTCAGTTAATTATAAAAAATATGACATATTTTTCCTAAAACACCATAATCATCTTTCTTAATACTCCCTCTCTCTCTTCTACTTAATTATAGTTGGAGTATTCGTAAAAGTACTTTAAAAAAATTAATAAATATAAAAAATAAATTTTATATTTAAGACCAAAATCAACTCAATAATTGGAATAACTCAATTACATAAGAGTGCTTTTAATTTTGACATGAATATAAAAGTGCTTCGCCCTTTGAAAAATTCTATTACTCCCATCTCGAAATAGCGATTACTCAGGAGGAGGGGAAAATACATCACAGGACGTGTCTTTAATATTTTTCAATTGATAAAAATACTGTCAACATAACTTCAATAAAAATATTTCAAATACGCTTAAATTTGTAAGAGCACCTTTATCGTCAAAAAAATTCAAAGAATAATCTCATCCAACGAGTTTAAAAACTCCTTTTGAACATTGACTAAACAATCTGGACACGTCCAACTTTCTAGTATTTTTTTGAATGGAAAACCATTTCATTCTAACAGTTCCATCCAATGTCATATTAAATAATTATAAACTAGCTATACTACACATACATTACTGAGAATTCCCAGACCTTATAATATCTTGTTTTCCCTGCACATGAGAAGGCATACAAGTTCCACTTTTTTCCCCCGGTGAGCACAAGATACACAAGTTCCACTTTTACTATTCCTAATGACTACTATGCGTCCTATTCCCTATTAAGCTACAATAAGAGCTACAGAATGCTTACACAGAAGTGTCAAGCTCAAGCCTATTTGCTAACACAGATAACAACCAGCACCGCCATGCCTTTAATGAAATTAGGCACTATTTAATACAAAACTGGACAGTAATACATCGATCACGGCTTTAAAGAAAAGAATTTTCTACACGAATTGGCTTGCAAAGGAAGTCATCAAATAGAATCAGAATACATGGTTCTCACTCAAGCCCCGTTGGCTACAGGCATTTCCCAGCTTATGCTCTTGTAGTCAGCAGTCAGTAGTCAGATACTATTTTTCTCTCTTGTGTGGTTTTGGCGTAGCCTTTTATTCCAGGAGAACAACAAATAGATTCCAATCCCCAGTACATTAGATTTGTTCTCTCTGTTTTTTTTTTTTTTTTTAAAAGAAAAAAACTATTGGAGCTTCAATAAGTCAGCACCTTCATTTTGACATCTGAGATAAAAGATGGAGAGAGAATACTTACCCAAATTTAAGGTCGGGCTCAAGATAGCTCAACAGCTCGAAGTTGTGCACAAACTGTTGCAGCAATCTGTAAAGTAACAAGATCTGCAACTCAAGAACATGGAGAGACAGAGAGAGAGGCATTCTTTTGTAAGGTTGGAAAAAATTAAGTTTGTCACTTGAACTCAAGTTGATATTACAGCTTACTTTTTTTTTTTTTTCCTTCTTTTTTTTTCTCCTTTTGGGCATGCTTCTCGGGCATATACAATATCAATATCAATATCAATCAACCAATGACTAATAAATCTCGTCTTAAAATCTGACCAGGCTATTTGACTTGAGAGTATTTCAAATTTTCTCCTCTTCTATCTTCGGCTAGAAGTCACAAGCTTATTGTAGCAGTATCACGATCTTAAGATTCTTAACTGAATCATATATACAAGATGAAATAATAATATTGTGAAGCAATACAGTGCAAGGTTCAGCTCCACGGTCCTCCGGTGTACAAAAGGAACTATACTCCAGATCCTACATAATGAGATTCAAAAGAAATTATTTTTGGGATGTGAAGCTGAAGGCATCCACCTAATAGTATTCCATCATCTTCAACAACATACATATTCTATCCTTCTAAATAAAATTAATATATAATGCTACTGCACCTGAAATATTTACAAGCACATGTAGAAAAAGGGAATTTGAGCTCCTCAGTGCTGGTAGGCTGATGACTGCACAAACACAATTGCCTTTCATAAGTAAACTTCATAACTGAGTGGTCTTATTAAGCGTTATAAATTCAAAGTAAACATGGATCATCCCAGCGAAGCATCCAATATCTGAATAGCATCTCTAAACCATTCAGCCTATACAATGGGAAGGAGAGAAAAATAGCCCATGGAAAAAACTAAAGAACAACCCATAAAGAAACAATACTTTGTCTCCATAGACCTCCATAGATCAGGTCACATCAAGGCAACTGTTTTAGGCCACCTTGTGTAAAAAGGGCACTAAGCTTAAACAAGTAGTGAAAGCTTCAAATGAATTCCTGATTATTTTTTTTCCACAAGTCACTAGTATGTATGATTCATTCACTTTATATGTCACTATATAAGACAATAAATGAAAGAAAGAAAAGTTAAAATTGTCATGGTGGAAATTCAGTAACCGTTAGTGAATAAGAAGACCAAAAGATATTAAACCAATATGATATTGAAGGACAATATGACAGCGCAGAAAATTTCATAAAATCACAGGAAAATTATTCTGAGTAATGCACTCATTTTCTTGTCCTCCCCTTTGATATTGCATTTATTCTCTCTTTTACTTATTTTTTCCGTTTTCCAGAGAGAAAAGGCAAAAAGCAAACACTTATTCTTTCAATACAATCAGAGTAAAATAAAACAAATCTCATACAAGAGTTAAATTGATGAGAACTACCTTAAGAGTTCTTCATAATAGGCTCGCACTTGATAGTCCAACAGACCTCTCTCTTCCGAAGGATTCATCATCAAAATCTTCATTTGCAGAATTCTCTTGACACAGCAATTTACTCTCACGATTTGTGTTTATTCCAATTGTCTCCCAATCCATTGAATTATCCTGACCAACATTGCCTTGTTCAGATGCAAGATTGGTATCAATATTGTCCTCCACATTTAGCCTCACATCATCAGACACAAGCTCTCCTCCCTTATCATCTTCAATACCCGATGGCTCAGCATTGAGATCTGAGCACAGGTCATATCCATTTTGCTCCCCAGTCCCATGATAAGCAACAGTTACTGCTCCTTGATCAGATTGATCTGTAGCATCTTTTTTCTGCCTCTTCCATTTTTTTGTTGATGAAGTGCCATCATCCTCAAAATCTTCTTCTTCTCTTTCTCTATGTAAATAAACCCACAACTTCCTTTCCCCATCAAATTGCACACAAGGGTCACGTTCATAATGCAACCGATCCAAGGCCCCACTAACTACCTGGTTAATCTGAGCATCAGAGACATCTTCAACAATATATTGAGAATCTCTAATTAATGTGCAAACATCAGCTCTAGTGCCAATACTTCCAGGCAACCTGGCAGCTGCATCTCTGACCAGACAAAGGATAGTAACATGCGGTGGTCTATCACGTTTCAACATAAAATGGTCTCGGGCTTTGGATGTTGGCTTACCACCACATCTTCTCAAGGGTGCAACAATAGATTTTTTACCATCAGCTGCAGTATAAGAGAATGCTCTGTCAGGAATTGAGTACCTAAGAACTTCCTCCCTGCGGAAATAAGCCCTGACTTCCTCAGAACTGGGGCTAATAGTGTTAAGACTCTTCTGAGCTCTGAGGTCTCTAAATCTCTCTTTCTCATCAAGGTTGACTTGCATCAACTCCAAAGGTGGTGCAGGAAGACTTCCTATTTGTTGAAGTGTTTCCTGACCACATTTCAGCCAATTGGCAAAGGAATCAACCAACTTAACAAGCATCTTATGAGGGAGGCCCCAAGCTTCAGGAGATGTCACTTCCTCAATAGAATCATGATCAGATGAATTATGAGGAACTGGACCAGTCCATGACCAGCATCTTGTGGATTTTTCATACACTGCTAGCACCTTCCAACCCTTCGCTCCTAATGGCGCTGTTTTTGAGGAAAATATCTTCAAAACTCCTCTGACCAAATCCTGCAGAGGTTCTTGCATCTCCAGAATACAAGGATCACCAGGGTTAGATCTGACACGGTGAACAATTTCCTGGACAGTAAGAGATGTATTCACTTGGCCAGCAAGCTCAGAATTGGTGGCCATCTTCTCATTAGAGGGGATACCATTAGCAGTACCTACATGTGCTGTATTCTGATCTTCTCTAGGTTTTCCCACCTCTAAACTGTCTTCTGCAAGAGGGGCAATCATTGCCATACGGACGGCAGAAAGAAGATGTATAATAGAAAATGAGAATCCAGTATGAACAGTAGGCGTAATCAAAGTAAATGGTTTTTTCTGCGGTTTTGCTTCTAGCTCTGTATCTGCTGTTCCCAAATCTGCAATGGGCAGTTCAGAAATATCCACATCCGAACTAGCTGCTTCAATCTCCATTTTTCTCTTTGACTTTCTTTTGAAAGATGTTGAATCATCAGTTTGAAAATTAGACACAGGATTGGCATCCCCTTCTCTTCCATCCAGATCTGCTGCATCATCCTTCATTTTCCACTTCTTTGTCACCGAGTTGCACGCCAGAAATTGCGCATCAGATTTTCCATATTGGTCATCCTTGTATCCATATTTTTTCCCTTTCTTCTTAACTCTGCCCTGACCAACCCCATTATCATCCACCACCAACCGTGCCTCATGTGAGTCATTCTCCTCATCACCAATATAATCATTCAAGTATTTAGACCTGAGAATGGAGCGACCAAACTCAGTTCTTCCCTTCCCTTTCTTCTTTAGCTCATAACTATAAGCATTTGAAGAAGGCATGTCTAACCTTTCAATGGGTTCCTGTGATATTCGACCATTCTTGCCCAACCTGTAGTTTTCTCTCCAATCATCATCACCATCATTAAGCTTCTCTGAACTCGAGGGATAGCTCTCTTCCAAAAGTTTATTGGCAAAATCATGCAAACGGCCACTTTGGCGCATTTTACCTTTCTGTTTTTCCTTTGAAATGAAATTTTCTGCACCAGGCAGAGAATTCTCTCCAAAATAACCCATCTTCTTGGATTTTGCTTTCCCATGTCCCTTGAAGTCTTTCTTCACAAACTTTGCTTCCTTGGGTTCTAGGCGGGACTTCAAAATTGTCATGCGAGAATCATCATTAACTGAGTAAGGAAATTTGCTCTGCAACAATGGATTACCATCCTCATCATCATTCAACTGTTCTGATGAGTCTGATTCGGTTTCTTCACCTCTATGAAGCATCCTCCTGCCTCTTGAAGCCAACATATCTTGTCCTCCATTCTGTACAAAAGCCCCTCTAACCTTACCCTGCAATGATTTTTTTCTGAAGTCAGTGAGCGCATGTCTATCACTCACTTGGGGTGAAGAAGATCTATAAGCAGCATAACTGAGATCAGGAGACTCCCTCCCTGCCTTCCACCTCTTGCTCCTCAAATTCCAGTCATCATATTGAAATGATGAATCCAGAGCAGATTCATCTCCAGGGGTTTTGCTGGTGCCAAAAAATTCATCATGATCTAATGAATCAACAAGACTTCCTTTAGGTGGGAGCTGTGATCCCCTGAGTTTAGGCTTGATTTGATCATCAACAAATTGTTGGCTATTTTCAGTATGCTTAGCCTTTCTAGAAAAATCATAAGAACCTCTGGTAGATAATGACTTTGTGAACATTTTCATATCTGAGGATTGGTTTGCATTCCGAGAGTAAGTATGCAGATCGGCCTTTGAGGACAAAGATAGACTCATTATATTGTCATTATCCATTTCATCGCCTCTAAGAAGATCATGCCTCTTTCCCATTCTCATAATACCAGATTTATCCGTCATTTTGCCACGCAATGCATTTCGATCTTGCGGGACACCAAGTTCATATGTCATATCCTCAGCAGCATCACCATTCCTCATATGATCCCTCATCCTCATCATCAACCCCGAATCATAAGCCGCAGACTTTTGCAGAGGAAACACACTTGTCGAACCGTTTAGCCCAGGATTCTTATCCAAACCATGGTACCCAGAAGACATGTAACCAGCTGGATCCTTGGCTGTAGATGCCTTTAATCCAGCCAACCTAAGCATGCCCTTCGGGTTTTGCTTTCCATACTTTTCTGGTTCCACACCCACTGATCGTCCTCGTGAGTGAAATTCCAAACCAGAACCTGCCCCATGAGAAGAATGACGACCCATTTTCTGCATATTCTTCCCATCCTTGTTCTTTCTATTCCATATCCCTTCACCAGAGTCTTCGTCTGATGAACCAACCACCAAATCATCAATCTTCTCAGACATCAAACTCCTTTGACTTCTCATAATGTTCAAAACACGAAGCCTTTCTTCAATACTGTATCCCCTGCAATTAAGCCAAGCATCCCTTACCTGACAGAGATTGACAACCATGTTGTTTTGATGCTTCCTCAGTAGATGATAATGCTGCCGCTTCTGGAAAAAGTTCAAACCCTCCCTGTAAAGTGCAACTCTTGGTTCACACAAGCCCCCTTTAAGCATTTCAAACAACTTCTTAATGGGACTCCCAAAATGGAGGTTACAACCAGTAAACAGATCTGTTAAGGTTCGAACAAAAGCCTCTTGGTCCATGTCAGGAAGATACTTGGCAAGTTCAAATCGCTCTTCCTCACTCAAGCAATCATTCCAAACATCCACTGACAATATTTCTTCAAGTCCTGGAAGATCATATAATTCCAACGGGATGCTGCAAGTCTGGTTGCCAATTTGGCAAAACTCTGCTCTAGTTTCACCCAATTCCAGCAAATCAAAGTCATCTGACCCTGCCCCAGAATCTGCATCATCAAACTCATCATCATCATCAGATTCCACGGCTGAGTTACGCCGCTGAAGATCATCCTCATC
The DNA here is from genome assembly GCF_004799145.2 of Neltuma alba. Lineage (NCBI taxonomy): Eukaryota > Viridiplantae > Streptophyta > Magnoliopsida > Fabales > Fabaceae > Neltuma > Neltuma alba. Next base: position 51,058 of record NW_021633136.1, read on the forward strand.
ACTAGACATAGTCTCCCTACTGTGGGGTGAAAACTCAGAATCAAGCCTTGATGCCTTAAAGTTGTTCTTCTCAATTGCCATGGCACATAAGACCAAACGGCTGCCAAATCTTACTCACAGAAGAAGTGCAACTCCAATAGCCCAATATCAAAAATTTGTTGCCCACCAAACAAATCTCAATCAAAATCCTAACACAAAGAATACAAATATCATAAATGACTAGATCTTAAGCCTCAATAAAATAAAAATTTAACCCACAAGTACATTTCAGCAAAGAGATAGAGGAATGAACATGAATTAAGAAGCTCCAGAAAAAGAAAAACAAGAATTACAAGTGCAAGGATTTGTTCGCACAATACCTGATTCACAGCAAAGGAAAGAAAACTCCAAAGACAAATTTGTGATTCACAACATGAATTCCCCTGCATGGTAGCCTAATGAGGACAGACAAGTCGGATGGCTGTGCAAAAAAGATATGCCAAGACTCCAGCGCAAATTTCAAGAGCCCTAGAAAAAATTGAGCAAAACAAAGGTTCATGGGGATCCCCAGAGATTAACAGAAAGACTAAGCAACTAAGTAAGCTTTGATAAATTATACAAGCAAAGAAGAGACACCAGTCTCTATCGCCAGTTCTCCCAACAAAATCATTAGTGTATTCTCTCTAAAAACCATGAGTTGATGCTATTAAACCATGGTAGAATCCAATCAACAAAGATATCATCAAACTTTAAAAAGGATCACTATCTCCAAACAACATCACCACACCTTTTCTCACAAACTATGAGATGCAAGGAAACGGGATTGATGATAGCATTGTCACAGTGCAAGTGGCAAGGCTGTGCGACCAACCGTACCCCTCCTTGCTCCATAACTTACCACAGAGACCCCAAAATAATAGAATTTTTTTTTAAAAAAGTAAATCCACATAAATGAAGAAAAAAAATTATAAAGTACGAATACTAATTCAAAGAACACAACAACTATGAAAATAATATTCATATCAGTATGCATTCTAACTAGCAACGTTAAATGTACTATAAAATTAAAAGAAGACATTACTTATACTAGCTTACAATACAGAGGCCAGAGAACACCATAATCTGGAGAGTAAACTCAGTGTGAGGGTCCAAGTGAAGCCAATGAATAAGTTGGGAAGTTGAGAAAAGAAACAAAGAACTCCGAACTATTCAAATTCAGTTTCAGTGACACATCCGGATATGAGCATTATCTTGCGTCATAATCAACCAAATGGGAAATTTAGATCGTGGCTTGAAAATTGGGAATCTACTCTACTAGTGCCAGACAAAGAACAATAAAATGATTGACATAATTTTATTGATGTCCCTCGCAATCATGCCAATGAACGACAGAAAAGATCAAACCCAATCCCAGCAATAACTATATCCTAAGAGCTCACACTCCGTAACATCAATTTCGTCGACTCCTTTTGGCCCAATTTCAAAACGAGGCCAAACGATGAACCTAATCAAAACTGCCTTCCACTACCAAGCAACTAGCAATTAACATTGAATGAAAAATAGAAAATTGATTTCACCCAAATCGACAAATAGTTGAACAATATCAAATTACAAGAATCAACAGGAACCCAGATGGGAAAAGATGGGAAAATGGTCAGCGAAACCGAAAACCCTTACCAGGAGGGGGAAAATCTGGAGATGGAGATAAGGGAAATGACTCGGCGAAGAACTGGACGCAAAACAGCGGCGTCGACGCAGCGAAGAATGGAGGCGAGCAACGGGTTGCGGTGGCTAGGTTTCGAAGTCGGAGAAGAAAACAACAGTGGAGATGAAGGGGAAAGACTGATCGAAGGAATTGGGGCTCCTGGGTTCTGCCTGGTTATCTTTTTTTTTAAAAAAAAAAATTAATTAGAAATTAGATCAGAAATTACTCTATTTAGAAACTTGAATTTTGAATTATCATAAGATTCTGATTTGTATTTTGTTGATATTCTTGTAAAATAATTTAATATATCATTTATTGATCAACACATTTTACTGTTAGTATTAATATTAATTGGATAACTGAATTTTCGAAGCCGACCGGGTACTTACAAGAAATCTTACTATTTTTTTTTTTAGAAATCTTACTATTTATAGTTATTTAGTTGTGCATTTATAACTTAGACTTGTGGTTACAATTATAATTTTTGAATATGAATAATATGGGCATTTTTCAGCTCAAAAAGAATAATAAGTGGATTTTTCTATAAACAATAATAAATATTAGACATGAAAAGGAGTTGGAAATTGTAATATTAAAGAAAACAATACTGATCTGAAATTTTGTAAATATAATCAAGTGACTAAAATATCTTTGTATGAGTTTTTTTTAATTAAAAAACTATCAAACTTTTATTGTTAGTACTTTTTTTATTATTGGTTGTTGAATACTTATTATTGTCAGTTCATAATAATAATTTGTTATTGTTAGCATATTTTTTTTCTTGTCATTTGTCGTTCAATAATTGTTATTCTTAGTTCACAGTTTGTTAATAAGTTTTTTGTATAATGACAAATTTGTTATTTAATTATATTTGCAAAATACTAGATTAGACATTATTTTCTCTCTTAAGATTTTGACCTCTAATAGAATATTACAATTTTTAACTTTTTTTTTATGTTATTTTCCCTAAATATCAATATGTTGATAAGATTGGTACGACTTTTTTTTTTGGGAAAATTGCGGAGAAGGACATAAAAAAATTAGTATTTATTAAAAGGGATCTTAAAAATTGTAATTAATTTGAAGGACCAAAAATTAAAATATGAATTTACAATTACGAAATTATCTCTGACCAAATACCTACATTATCTTCAACACCTATCTCAATATTTGACTATTAGTTATCAATTAAAATATAAATTTATAATTACTATATTGTCCCCATTAAAATTAAAAACTAAATACAGCAATTAACAAAAAAATAGAGTCCTATTTTTCAGTCATTCATATCTGCATCTACTGGCCTTTCATTTTGATATGGTTGGAAAAATTTCCAGCTTGCGTGATTGCAATTTTGCCCCTCATTCCGATGTGGTTGGAAAAATTATTACTAAAGCTTAGGTTGCGAAGCTGTACTATTTACCTGATTTTCATATTTTGGTTAACAGAAAGAACTATATTTACATTCATCTAAGAAGCTTTGTATAGATAGCGTGATTGTGTTCATATGTATGTATAGCTGGGATTGAATGAAAGTACAAATATATACTTTTATATTCATCCAAAAAGTCTTTATATAGAGGCCATGAGAAAATAAGAAAACATCCAGTACAAACAAAGTAAGGGAGGAAAAATAATGTTCAGAATATACGTACCATCCAATAAATAGTCTGTTAATTGATTCTTTTTAATTTGTCTTCTTTGTTCTGGATTTACAAGAAGACGATTGCTATTGATAGAAACTTTGGGTGCATCAAAAAGAGATATGCAGAGAGAGAGAGATCAAGTTCAATTGATAATTAATCGTCAAATTAAGATAAGAGGGTGTTGGAGATAATGTAGGGATTTGACAATGGATAATTTGGTAATTGTAAAATTTTATTTTAATTTTTGGTCTTTCAAATTAATTACAATTTTTAAGATCCCTCTTAATAAATACTAATTTTTTTAGGCCCTTCTCCCTAATTTCCCCCCTTTTTTTTTAACCAGAGATATTTGTACGCCTTTGTGCGTATGTGTCCATATGTATTTGTGTGTCATGTATACAGACTATACTTTAGAAATATACTTCCTCAGTCTCTTTTTATAAAAAAATAATCTCTTTTAAAGTGATGTTTCAAAATATAACAAATAAATTTTTTTGTCTCAAATTTTAAACTAATCTTTTTACTTTTATCCCATTAAATATATATCACTTGTTATCTGTATAATAACTTTCCACCCATTATCTCTCATGTAGCTTCTTTATAAATAGAGCTAAAATTAGACAAACATATATATATATATATATATATATATTACATATTTATTGTTTTTAAATAAATTGAATTAATATTTCAAATCATATAATTTTAATAGTTGTTCTTTATAATAAGGTACAAGGGAGCAATAAAATTATGAACAATATAACATATTCATCTACGTGTAAATATATATGCGTGCGCGGCGTGTGCTTTCTAGTTTTCAGGTTTAATTTTATTTAAGTATTTGTGTTTAATTTAATCTCCTAATTTTATTTTGATTTTTAAAAAAGTTATTTTCTTACATGAATATTTAAAGTTATTTAGATATATATAATAAAATATATAAAATATCAAATCTAATCTACAAAACAAAATCAAGCAAATATAATAGCATTGAATAATTACTAGAAATTAATTCACTCAACTTATAAAAAAGTCGTTTCTATAAAATGAAATAATTAATAATCCATTTATTTCTTTCTCAATAAAGGGCAGAGTTGCATTTGCGCCAAAGAATATTTAAAAGACGTGTGATTTCATAGATTAGAGAAATCTGACCATCTTAATGAAAATGCATTAGTGCATCTTTTAGCCACGATTTGAAATTGGTGAAATTAGATTGATGACCTCTAATAAGTAGGAAACCAAGCTAGAATGACCTTATGAATGGACAAGAGATGACAAAGCCAAAAAGACAAAAGCCAGAAGTGTTAAGATGGTGTTTTCGGAGAACATCATAGGTAGACAACCAGAAACATTATGAAGTAGTTTCCAAGTAAAAAATAGCTGCTTCAAAGGCACAGGAATGTCCTGAAGAAATCTCCGAAATTAACATACACTAATCATGGTCCCTGTGGCTAGAAATATATGTTGTCTTTCTTAAACTATCTTTGTTAATTAAGTATATTTGCTGAAATTACCAGTTGTACCTTGAGAAAAAATAAATATATATAAGAGACAAAATGAATTGGTATCTTATATTTAAGATCAACTTAAAAGTCAAACGGACAGTTACACTTATTTTAAGCCGCAGGTAGTATTATACAGCAGAGGTAGTATCATTGTTGTTATATGATGAGGATTGAAGAAGATGAGCAACTCCAACTCTGACTCAATAAGCTCCCAAGCCATGATAAAACCTGATATTGGGCTTCACCATGAACCGAGGATCTTCAGTGAAAAACCCTTTTTTGCCTCCTGTCACAGCAGCACCTCCAAGATCCTTTGCAAAGTCAGTGCAAGGGAGGAAGCAAAGTCCTCGAAGCCCATTGCAGGATCTGAGCCGCATTTCTGGTAGCAGCAATAGCAGTGATTCTTCCGGCATCTCTGTTGAAGCCTCAAGAGGTTGCCTCAGATTTTTCCGCTCCCACTATTCTTCTTCCTCTTCCTCAAAATCCTCTGCCTCTAGAACAAAATACGTCTCAAAAACTCCCAATTCAATCCCAATGTGCCTCCTTTGAGACAGCCTAAAGCTAAAGAGAACCTTGCAAAAGGTAATAGTGGGGAGCACACCAAAAACTTACTTCAGAGAAGCCTCAGAAATGTAAGAAGAATCCTCCGTGCCTTTATCAGAGGCAACCTGGGAAGAAATCATGTTCTATAATTGGCCAAAAATCCATGTCCTCTTCTGTTCTGAATGACCATTGCAATTTTCTTCCTACGTTGCCGTCTCCATTGAAAAGTCAAAGCTACAGGAAGATAGATTCAAGAGGATAAATGACAAAGACGATGAGTGTCCCCACCTCAAATCCTGTCATAATGAAGTAACTTTGACTCCTTTTAGTAAAAGATCGTCTAAGCCACATTTGGATATTGTAGGTAACGATGGTGATGTTAAAGAGAACTCAAATACAAGTCCCAGTAAAGCACCTTCAATTCAAACCTGTGTTATTTCAAACTCTAGTTCAGATATCCATGTTGGCATGCCATGGGTGCATGGAGACCATCTGAAGAAAGACAGTTGTAAGCTTGGCCTTCATTCTATACGTGAAGTTATTCAATCAGCTAGCTTCATGCCTGTCCCATTTGAGGATTCTGTTAATTCAAGTTTCCAATTTGATTGCTCAGCTCTGCCTTCTGATTCAATTGACCTCTGTAAACTTTCAAAATTTTTGGACGATCAGGTTCCTTGGTTATCTAGTTCTACAACTAGGAGAGCATCACGGCCCCAAATGAGGATATCATGGAGGGAAGGGGTAATGAGCCCACTTTATGAGATAGATGACTTTGATTGTTGCAAACACTTGTCTGATGAAGAAGACCTTTCTAATTACTGTAACAGCAACAATTTAAAAATCCATCATGGTCCTGAATAAATGACAAAGCAGATTATAATAAAAAGTTGGATAATGATGTGAAAATCACTGAAACAGATGATCAAGCGCTGAGAATTGAGGGGTTGGGCAAAGAAATATTTCCACGTCTGCTATCTTGTTCAGGTGCAGAGTCTATAAGCACTGATGGAACTGGTCTGCTTGCTTCAAGAGATGATTCAGATTGGGCGTCATGGTACAAGAATACATTATCTGAGTATTAAAATTGACCTTCGTTGTCCATTCATTCCTGTAAGAGCTAGACTAGCATGCCAAAAGTTGGTCTTTAGGAGTTGATCTCTGCCTGTGCTCATCAAATTTGTGTCTGACTTTCCAGTGGAATTTTATATCTCTGGTGTTTAATGTAATGCATTTACAATAAGACTATCTTAAATCTGTTCATTGAAAGGGAGGATGTTAGAGGGCTAGTTGAAAAATTAAAAATAAAATATTCAACATGCACTGGAATATTGGAGGGTTAGCTAATAAAAAAATTCATATCATAATTTGTTATTAACGGGAAGTCTGACAATTTTCAAATGGCATTCCAAACGTATAGGTTCATCCTTGTCTGATGCACTTTAAGATTTTTCTATGTGCATCAAAACTTCAGTTAATCATGCAGGGGTCTTCTTTTTTTTTTTTGAACTGAGAGAAAGAAGATCATTGCTGCAGCTTAGAACATCATTTGTTTTTTTTATCAAGTTAAGGTGCAATCAGTTGGGTTTCTCCCTAAGTCTTTCTGCTAATTATCGTTCTTGACTTCTATTTTCCTTGTCTCTTTATCGTTTTAATTGCTTCAATGACTATGGGGATGATAAGGGACCAGCCACGACAGCCCTGGGATCAAAATTCCATACCTGTTCAAGTCATGCTAGCATACTGGGATTAAAGTTCCTGAAATTGAAGTAAAAATTGCATTTACTTCTGTCAAGCTACTGGGGTGGACATGGTGGAGAATCTTTATGTTTCGACACATCACTCACCTAACAGATGAAAGATTTACAAGGTGTTGCAATTTTCCTGGATGAAATTGGAGGTCCTCTGTTTATCTTTGGTAATTCACTTGGAGCTTTTCTTTTGATTTGTGGTTTTGGGTTTCTTCTCCACTAGAATACTGTTTGTCTAGTTGTTTAGTTTAAGAGAATTTTGAAGTTTAGAACCTTAATTTCTTTGAATGAAAATGAAGA
>NW_021633137.1:0-92380 GCF_004799145.2 Neltuma alba
TTAGGATTAGGATTGTAATGATTTTAAAAGCAAAATAAATTTCCTGCAATTTTAAATGGATTCCAAATCAACCCATGCAGTTTATTCCTGAAAGTTAACATAAAAAATGTTAAATAAATTGAACCAAGCATACTTCATGTAAAATTTATATAATAAAATTTAACAAAGATTAAAGAGCAGGGCAAGTTGCTCCGTAGATAAACCTCAGCTGATTTTTTTACGGTCATAAAGTTCACACTTTATGTGCGAAAAATTATATAAATATTCAAGTATGGAGGTCCATAAATCAAAAGGTGACGAAAACGGACAAATAAACTCAGCCAATGAGAAGTATTCCATAAATTTAATAATATTTCATTTTCTGATTGCCTTATCTTGCAAGCCACCAATGGAACATTATAAAATTCAAGCAAAGTCAACTTTACAAACATCAACTTGCCAACTTTAGGAACTTCGTTCTCTCCCCCACCTCCAAATGTACAATCCATTAAATATTTAAATTATCATCGCTGATATATAATTTTCAATATTTGGTTGCTATATATATCTCTGTATATAAACATTACAAATATGTACGATACCTTATGTAATGGGTACGTAACCTGTTTGGTTTCTGACAAAAAAAAAAGGGGAAATTGCAAAAAAAGACCTTGGAATTGCAAAAACGCAGATAGGGACCCTTGACAACTTCACTATGGGTTTTGACAACTTCAGGGCATATTATTCTTGTCAAAACCCATATTGAAGTTGTCAAGGGTCCCTAATCTGCGTTTTTGCAATTCCAAGGTCTTTTTTTGCATTTTCCCAAAAAAAAACCTGTTTGGTTTAATTATATTATTCAGAGCTTCTTCCTTTTTGTTCCCTTTTGAACATAAAATAATTTCTCCAAGTTCGGCACTAATAATCTTTTTGCTTTTCCTCATCAGTGGTAAAGAAAAGCATTAATCCGTACTGAGTATATTAATTAATTATATACCGAAATAAGTGTTCTTCCACAATCCACATATATATATTGATATCATGTTTATCTTCACAACACTGGCACACGCGTACGTATCTAATGAACAAATGGAGAGCCTTAACTTTTCTGTGATAGATGATGGCGATGGTGATGGTGATGAATCGAAAGCAATTAAACGAAGTTAAATTGGTGGGAGACAATAATATATACGAATGGATAATTTGGCGGCCACATGTACCATATATATAGACGGATAAATACTTATGTGTATATATAATACGCACACACGTTTGTATGTGCATGTGATATTAATTAATTGTCACTTTTTAGTTTTTATGAGAACACATCCATATATTTTATACTCCTTCGGTTCTAAATATAAGACTCATTTTGTAATATAATATACACTACAAAATGAGTCTTATATTTAGAATCGGAAAAGTATTAAGTTTTCTTTTTGGTGGAAAACCCTAGCTAATGGAAACCTAGCTGGACGTATTGTTTTCAAGCCAACAAAGATTTACGTGGCTGACATCTTATGTACTCTTTTAATTCTACTTATAAGACAGAGAAAAAAAAAAAATTTTGTTGTATTTATAAATCATTTTATTAAACTTTTGGTATGAATATAATATTTTATCATACATTTATTTTAGCATAAATAATTATTTTTTTGAAGTGTGTATATATTAGATATGAGTAAAATTGAAAAGTTGTTATATTTTAATAGAGAGTTAATGTAATTTAAAATTTTTTTAATCTATGTAAAATATGTTTAAAATACCTTACAAATAGAACCAGATAAGTATTTTTTAAGGTTTTAATGGTGCATCAAGCAACAGAAACCCTAGCTACATGCATATATATTACAGATAAACCTGTCATGTACATATGCAGATTACAGAGTTCTATATATTGTATAGCTTGAATTTGGAATTTGAGACTTTCGAAGATCCTGTGACCAATGCCTCTTTAAATTTAATGTCGTCAATTTTACGGTTTTCTATGTTACTTCCATTTGCGTTGATAAAATCAGTGGCATGGGGAAGGGAGTAAAAGCGGCACAAGATGCAATTTCGTTTAATCTTAAATATTTAAAATGAAGGGGGAAAATCCATTTTTATTGATATTTGACAATAATTCATGTATATAGTGATTGTCAACAATAATTTTAATAGAAAAAATCTTAACCTTTTTTAGCAGTGTTTTTTAAAAAAAAAGTTTTCTTTTCTTCTTCTTTTTTATTTTTTGTACATGTACTATAGATATGTGGAGGCTAGTTTAATTGAAATGAAGGCGTCTTCTGCTTTTGTGTCTCGATTATCTCGATGAAGTTTTAGGTCATCGTAGGGATCGAATATGAGGCCCCTCTAAACAAAATGATTATTATTGCTACAATGGCAAATGTGAATTTGGATTGTGACACGTATATGTCTTCACCACATTTACAGATCATGACCAAAGACTCGATTAAATTTGTGAAGAGATACTTAAAAAATAATGAGTATTGGATCCAGTAGAAAAATCCCAATCCCGCTCAAATAATATAATGTTCAAATTATATTGTTGGGAAAAGTTATCTCAAATTACTACCTCTTTTTTTCCTCCAAAACTCATGTCACACTCCAAGTACTAACCCCTTTTCATCCTAACTATCTCTGAACCAGAAATGCCTCACAGAATGAGAGCCACCATTTTCCCTCTTGGATCCCGTCCTGAATCTCCAGCAGGTGTATTTATTATTGTTTTTTTGAATAATTTTAATACAAATGATTTGATATGGTATTTTACAGAAATCCATACACTTTTTTATAAATAAATATTCAATTATTTTTGTAATCTGTTTGAATTAGTTAAATAGATTTTATATTAAGGATTAAAGATGAATATTAAATGATGGTGTGGAAAAAGGGGTGAAAGGTCTTAATGTGTTAGATGAGTGAAAGGACAAAACAGTCCCCGCGCCTTCCTAAGATGATCAATGGCTTTAAGATTGATTTCTTTTTGAATGTTCCGTTTGCTGTTTCTGCTAAAAGGGGGCATAGCAGTGATAGAAATTGGGGAGCCTCAGAGCAACGCTGATTCCTAACATTATACAAAGTGGTCTCTTAAGCCGCATATTTATTCTCACAAGTCATGGGGTTAATGTCTGTGTTTAGAAGCATCTTCATGCGAGTTAAGATAAAACTTATCTCATGTATTTAGTTCATGTATCCAAAATCACTCCAAAAAGCTAATGCAAACACAACAAATATTTACCAATACACGGAGTGGCATCCTTCAACCATTTTTTGGCAATATAACCTCGAAGGAATATTTGAGATTGCAAGAATTTATGCTCATTTCATTTAAACTCGGTTTGAGTACATGCCTGCTTCTTCCTTTTTTTTTTTTTTAAGAGAGTGAAATTAGTAGCAAAATCTTATTGATAAATTCTTCATCATGCAGAATTATATTGGAAGGATTTTTAATACTACTTGCTCGTGACTATGTTCATTTGGGGGAAAAGAAATGGGAGGATACTAATAATCGCAATAACAGCAACAAACCTACTATCTCTCACTTGTATAAAAGGAGCGTTTTCATTAGTTAGGCTCCAGCAAATCTATGGGCGGTATAAAAGCGGGTTAAGGGCGAATGTGCTTTCATGGACGTGGGCAGAGGCAGACGGAGTGGGGCCACCAAGACCCTTTTTGGGTTCCGTTTGAAATTAGGTTTAAAATCACTTATTAGTATATTTTACTCTCTCAGTCCTTAATATAGGATCCAATTGTTGAGTTAGTTTTGGTCCTAAATATAAGACCCATTTTTCATATTTATCAATTTTCTCTAAATTACCCCTATGGATACTCTCTCCATCATAATCAAGTAGAAGAGGAAGATGGGGTATAAAAAAGATGATTATAGTATTTTAGGAAAAATGTGTCACATTTCTTATAATTAACTAACTTACCTAACTTCGTTAATCTAATCAAATTAGTTAAATGGGTCTTACATTAAGGACTGGAGGAATATATAAATTGAAATAAAATTTATTTTATATATTTATCTTATATTTTGTAAATCACAAATAAAAAGTTACTTATAGACTATTCTGCACAAGCTCAGAATCTCATCTCTCATGCGGCAAACCCTTAAAAAATAGAGCTTTTTTTTTTCTTATCCACGTTCTCTTATTTTAGACATAAGCCTCTCATATTTATCTCATATGTGTATTAATAAAATTGGTTAAATATAGTTAATTATTTTTTAAGCGTATGTCCTCCGCTCTGCTATATATATAATTGTCTTGGGACTTTCGTTTGATTTTATATATTAAAACTAATCCATTTTATCAAAAAAAAAAAATTTATCAAGATATCGATGTTCAATTTTTCTTTAAAAAAAATCATTGTATAAATTAAACACAGATATATTTGATAATAGCTACGAAACATCATATGTTGCTTTACGGAGCCATATTTAGGATTATTATAAAAAAAAAAAAAAAAAGCAAAAGACCTCTAGCAGCTTGATCTTATTATTCAAAGGCATCCAAGATCATAATTTTATTTATGATGCATGTAGTATTAGGATGTTATTTATTACTACCCCTACTCCTAATTATAAGACCTCATCTATAATTAGGACTAGAAATAGTAATTACATTCAGCACTCCTGAAACATAATCTTATTCATGATTTAAGATGTTAGATACGCTATAAATAAGATTAAGATGTTAGAAACACAGAAAAAATAGTATTAAAGTATTGAATGCTACTTTGTCTTGTAAAAACTGTAAGAAGAGGTTTTAATTATATTTTGGATTAGAAGGATATGCTCGATGATGGCTAACAGACTAAGATTAGGTTATCAAAGTAAGCTGAAAAAAAAATACTCTTCCGCTCTTTTATATGACCTAATTATTGAGTTGATTTTGGTCCTAAATATAAGATTTAGTTTTCATATTTATTAATTTTCTCTAAATCATCCTTATGGATATTCCCTCAATTATAATCAAGTATAAGAGGGATGAGAGATATTAAGGAAGATGATTATGGTGTTTTAAGAAAAATATGGGGTTGAGTTGAAAATAATGTTCTCATTCGATCCTTACTAAGTTATTTGCATCTCAACCCCATGTTTACTATGACTAAAGTTAATTAAATCCCCCTGAAACGATGGCCACGCAAATCAATCATCTATTTTCACAAGATTCCATATCAATGTAACAACTAACAACGATGTTCATTTGAAATTTCAGAATATGGTCAATTGATTTTTCTGCCCCTCATGTTGAAAAGAAAAACAAGTAGCCTCTCATAATTAACCAAACTGTTATGAAAAATGAGAAAAGTACAAAGATTGAGATGAGGGAGATGGAGAAAATAAGAGGAAATTGGAGGAGAAATTAAGGGGGAGTTCTCATTCACTTCATTGTCTCAAATGTGTGTACATCATCTCCTATTTATAGGACCCCAATATTGAAGACTAACCTAAAGAGTTACAAGTACATAAAGAAAGGAATTAAGCAACATAATTGTACAATTGGAGGTTATAGGAAATCAATACTTGAAACCCTTCAATTTGGGAGTTATAAGGTATAATGCCATTAACCATGAGAAGGAATCCCAAAGGGCTAAGGAGTTATGAACATCCACACAACATAATATTTACAACACTCCCCCTTGGATGTTCATAAACAAATATTGTGCCTCATTAAAACCTTACTAGGAAAAACCCAGTGGGACAAAATCCTAGTGAAGGAAAAAGAGTACACAATATACATTAAAGCTGCTTCGTTAAAAAACCTTAACAGAAAAACCCCGTGGGACAAAATCTTGGCTAAGGAAAAGAGTACAACATGATCTTTGCTCCCCCTAATGACAACATCACTTTTACTCCCCCTGTCAACAGCATCACTCTCTATCATTTTATCATAATAGAGTATACTAATTTCTCAAGTTGTCCAATGCTTTTTCAAGCATATCTTCTTTTTAGCTGAACTATGCATAGTACGTCATCATCAAATTATATTGAAATGTATTCCTCTAACATATCTTCTAGATATGTGGAATTATCAATATATTCTTTACTTGCACTGAGAAAACTGCAAAGAAAGTTTATTCTGAAAAATACTATAATATATCTTGTATCGACATAATTAATTTAATTTGAATAAAATGATATCATGTAATAGTTTCATAGAACTACATATCCAATCTCAGTTTCGTTATTCACATGCATACCTGCAGAAACTTATCTTTACCATAATATTGACAATATATGTAAATATTATTATAGAATAAATATATGGGACTTCTAATCTATTTAGTTGAATATATTTTGCAAACAAAATTATCATAACAAAATCAATCATTTTGCAATCATTGATGCATTCAATAACTTGATCTACGGGTCAAGTAAGATACGAAATTATTTATTTTCTAATACATTTTTCTAAGCCAGATATGTATACTCAGATTATCTTATTCAACATAATATTTTAAGCATTGGATGATTTTCTTCTATAAATGCTTCTGGCATTTTAAATCCCTCAAGAATTCTCATGTAAACTTCATTATTTAGTGAGCCACATGTATAGGCTATAACGATATCTAACAGACGCATATTTCATTTTTCATATACTGCCAAACTAGTAATATATGCAAAAATTATTGCATCCATCACAAAATATTATGCCTAATCATAATCACTGGACCTTTGTGAAATTCTTTATTTTCACAAAAATATTCATATGTCACATAATAACTTTGTATTTGATGTGTTTGGACTGCAGGTCCATAATTTTCACATATTAAAATAATAATTATGTTTCCATTGCATCTTTTCTCTTTTCCTTTTGCTTTTGGCCAAATTTCTATTTTCATATAAGATCCTCTTTAAAATCACGTGATATTATTATCAAAAATGTTGTCGACAACTTTATCTTTTTGGTTCCATTTTTCCTCTTGTGACATAACTTATTGAGATCTCTTCATTACTTTTCAGGTACCTGAACCTCTTCTGGGGCTTTTTTTTTTTCAACTAGTTATGTCTCAGTACTCTTCTAGAGCACATGCCTCCTTAATATAACTTTTAAATTTCATGCTCCTTTTTGTTCAATATAATTATATTGGAACCGATTAATCTCTCATGCTTCAGGCATGTCTCACTTTTATTTATACTAATTGGAGCATTTTCAGCTGGAATATGAGATTTAGTAATACTCACTTAGGTCAGTAATAGCATCTGGCACATATTTTGTAATATCTCATGGATGCATTCTTTGATGAACTTCTGGTTCATACTATCATATATCTGAGGATCTATACTTGATAATAATAATGCATTCTATATGTTATCCTTTCCAGCTACTCAATTTCTCCCCCTCATGTTGGGAAAATTTTGTCGAATGACAATCAATTAATCATGCAGTATGAGTCTCCTCAATTCATTTGCTTCTTTTAGAAACATCCCTTTTGTTTCTTTTAGATACAAACAAGAAGAAGGAGGTTCTTACCCAACATTCATTCCAATTTTTTATATCCATCTATATGTATATTGTGGTGGATCAATAGACATAAGCATTGCACATTCAAACTTTTAAGATGGAAAGTATTTGGCTCCTGACCAAAAGCCAATTTCATTGGGAGAATTTTATTGGCTTGATTTGCATAAATGTTGCAACATATCAAACTAAACAAGCCAACCTGAGATGAAGATCTTGTTCTCAAAAGTATTGATCTAGCCATTCATGGAGGCTAATAATTCTGCCAGATCGTTCTGTTAAGTAGACTTTTCAATTATTTTTCTAACAAATGCATGTTGATCACTGAAATTCTGGGATATAAATTCACAATCTTTTTCAATAGAAATTTTCTGGATCTCATAGTCTGGAACTTGTGCACTCAACATAATGATTACTCAAATAATTTTGCAAACTTCAGGTTGCAAATTAATAATAATACATGTAACCATCTTATAGATGCATCTATCAAATTTATTAAATACTTGTATGGTTTACATGCTATTGGTATGGGCCCATATATCTGAATTTGATATATTTCCAGAAATGTAGAGATCCATTTTACATCATAACTAGTGATATCAATGTAATCAATTTTTCATTGAGAATAAGCAGCATATGAATTCTTGGATCATATAATATGTTGGCTATTCATGAAGAATCTTCTGGTTCTTCAATGAATGTCGATACATAATCATCAATAATTTGTTACATCATATATATTATTTATGATAATCAGACAAGCCACCCCAACTGTACATTAATTAGGCGAGTAAACTTCTGGTTTACTGTAACAAGTTTCAAGTAAAACTCTATCCAACATCAACTCACACTTGTATTTCAACAGTCTCCCCCTCAAGTGTGAGTCATAAAAACATGTTTTCCTTATTCATGTATTTCAAAAACAGTGACTAGCATATAATAGGCTAATAACCTCTATCACTTGGAAGTCCAAGTACTTCCTAGTTCATATATAATTATGGATTTTAATTCGATTAGGCTATTACTTTTCAGACTCTTTCGAAACCGAAGTTCTAATGTAGATCAATGGGTCATATTTTTTTACCATTAATTCTTTATCTGCCCATAAA
The DNA here is from genome assembly GCF_004799145.2 of Neltuma alba. Classification (NCBI taxonomy): domain Eukaryota; kingdom Viridiplantae; phylum Streptophyta; class Magnoliopsida; order Fabales; family Fabaceae; genus Neltuma; species Neltuma alba. The sequence goes on from NW_021633137.1 coordinate 8,561, forward strand.
GAAAAATATGTATTAGTTCTTCAGGAACTATATTAATATTTTTACACATAATTCTTCAGGAACTAAGTAATTTGAGAAGAATAAGGAGACAAATTCATCTTAATAATATCGTAATACATAATAATAAATAGTTATAAGTATCATAAGTTTAACTTGTAATATATATAGAATTTACACATACTGCAAAGATGATTTTGTCCAACCAATCGAAATTAATATCAACTATTTATAATAAATTTTCTCATAAAGTTAAATAAATTTCCATTTTTCAATTCAAATGTGACATAAATATATGATTTTTTCTCTCAAATGTCACAGCAAAAACTAATTTAATTGTAGATATACAATTTTCTTTTATACTTTTTCAAAATGTATGAACTTAAAGAATTAAATAATGTTTGAATTAATCCAATAATCATAATTTTTTAAACTATAATTATCATTTGCACATGCTTAATTTATTCTCATAAACAAACTCATATAATTAAAAAGAACACAAATATAGAATATCTTTTAAAATAAACTTTCTGAGAATAAAGTGTAAAATTGAACTTATTGTCAAAACTTCTTAACATTAATATATATTATTTATTTAATTTGTAATACTCAAAATATATCTTTTGAAAAATTACTTACACATTGTATGAATACTTAACTTTTCTTTCTCAACTAATTTCTTGTTTAGTTAAACTCAAAACAATTTCAAATGCTCACAATAAAATTTATTGTCAATAAATCACAATAAATCATTCAAAACTAAGATCATAAAAATAGCATATAAATAAACAAAATATGAACAATATATCATCTCTTTAATTTGCGCACAAATAGCACAATAAAGTACCAATATCATAATATGACCTTTTTTTTTTGCTATTCTATTGATATGAAAATAAATTATATTCACAATTCATATTCATAAATATGCAAGTAAATTGGCACAATAAATTAACATTTCAAAGTGACCAATAACTACTTTTAATGTTTATCAATATCTTAATATCAAATACTTATAATAATATATTTCTACCAATCAATCACAAGAAATTTAAAATAATATTATATAACCTTTGGATATAGCCTTCTAGGCTAATGATTATATTTTTCAACTTTGACTAATTTGAACATATTTCTCTATAAGACATTACCTTGGGCATTATAACTACATTTTCATACTTTTCATAATATCTCTTGATCTTTTGATTTCATAACCAATTTTAACATTTACTTTCAATAGATTGGTACATATATTTGTCTATATGACTTCTGGTCATATTATGATATTTACTCATAATTGTTTTTTACTATAGAGGTATCAATATCTCCTCAATTATGGTTTAATAGCTAAAACCAAATATTATTGCCCTTTAATTATTAATTCCAACGGTACAATGTGGGCATGCTCTTTATCACTCTTATAGACATGTTCCTTACTTTCAGTAGCACATAATCAATTTATTCAAATATTAGTCTTCAGGACTATAGTAAAAATCTTTCAAATAAAGCTCTTTTATGCCATTTGATGTTTGAACTATTAGCCTTCAAGGCTTTGATACTTGTCACAATGTAGCCTTCAGGGCTTCAATACTTGTCACCATGTAGCTTTCAGGGCTTTGATATTTGTCATATCAAATCATCAAAGTGCCATAGATTTTTCTTGTCATTCCATTTAAAAGCATCCATAGTGTTCTTTCACAAAAAACAATTGCAAAAGTGATATGACTTCTGGTCATCTAATCACATATGGCTTCTAGCCATTTAATAAAATGAAATTAAATAATATTGTAATGAAATAAATTAAATAAATTAAAATTCATAATCAAATATAAATAACATTATATAATCATATATATATATATAATATTGCGACATAACATAAACCAAACAGATATATGTAAACAAACAATAGAACAAGAAGTATGGAAAAATAAATAAAATAAATAACACAATATCACAATGGGGAGATAATAGAATTAAAATGTATAAAAAGAATAAATTAATAAATAACATAAAAGAACAACATAATATATAGCAAATATATAGAAAATTAAAATTAGACGTGATAATAAGATAAAAAGAATAATTGGGTAAGGAGAAGTTAGTAGAAAGTATTATCATATACTATAAGAATATATTAATTTACAAAGGGCTCATACCTCAAATCTTCAGAGCAAACTCGTGCTGATAACGTGTTATGAAAAATGAGAAAAGTACAAAGATTGAGATGAGGGAGATGGAGAAAATAAGGGAAATTGGAGAGAAATTAAGGGGGAGTTCTCATTCACTTCATTGTCTCAAATGTGTGTACATCATCTCCTATTTATAGGACCCCAATATTGAAGACTAACCTAAAGAGTTACAAGTACATAAAGAAAGGAATTAAGCAACATAATTGTACAATTGGAGGTTATAGGAAATCAATACTTGAAACCCTTCAATTTGGGAGTTATAAGGTATAATGCCATTAACCATGAGAAGGAATCCCAAAGGGCTAAGGAGTTATGAACATCCACACAACATAATGTTTACAACACAAACAAAGTACTACCTCCGTTTTTTAATATAATAAATAGATATTATCTTTAATTCTTTAGCGGAAGAGTTAGATAACTAATTTAAAAATATTAAAAAAATTAATTAAATTAATTATTCGTCACAAATGTGTGTTAATCTCACTAAATTATGTTTTTAAATCATATGCATTGAATTATTAAAATTATCCCTAAGTGGGAACCCCTGGTAATATATTTTAGGAAAAAATAGAAAACAAAATAAGTTAATATCTTATATTTAAGACCAAATCTAGCTCTCTAATTAGCTCTTATATCAAGAAGCGAATGTAGTAATTAATTTGGAGATATTTAAAAATTAGTTAAGTTAATTATTTGTAATAAATATGTGTTGATTTATCTATAATACACTTTCTAATCCTGTGCATGTACATTGTAATTACTCCTTTATAGGAACTTTCATAATCAATAGAAATATTTTAGAAAAAGATGAGAGACAAAATGAATTAAGATTTTATATTTAAAACTAAATTTAACCATCCATTATTATATTAAAAATGGAATAGCATAAAATGGCAGTATATGTGTTTTTCAATATCCCTCCGTGAGCAAGCAAGTAGGTGCTGTCGTGCTGAAAAAGGCTAAAAGTATAAAAATATAAATAATAAGCAAACTTTTCAAGAGCTGAAATCAATCAAAGAGTGCCAGAGAAAATTGAGAAATATATCTACACATATCAATATATCATAAAAATAATGCTAATAAGATTTTTTTGAGCTGAATAAGATTTATGCTTTAAATTAATTAGTGTATAATACATTAAGTGTATTTAATTGTTGTCACTGACTCATTGTCGTCAGGGGAGGGAGGGAGAATTCTATTTGTTGGAGCTATGCTGTGGCTTCGAAGTTTTTTGTTATATCTTTCTGATCCAATTTTTTTTTCATACAATCATAATTAATTTTTTTTAAAATTAATATTTTCATTGCCATAATTTTAACCCAAGTGTATCTTGGTCTCAAATCTTGACTTAATACAATTCAGTGCCATAATTTTAACTCAATTATTACTCCATTTCTAAACTTAAGCTTACTGTAACTCAGTTGCTATAATTTTAACTATTTAAAATTTTAATTATGTGAGTTTCATGAAATATATGATGCTATCTTCTACAACACAAAAAATTATATTTTAAATTGTTAAACTCTAGACATTAAGTTACAGCGAGTCAAAATTCATGACTAAATTACAATCGAGTTAAAACTATAAAAATTATCTTACTATCAACTGAGAGTATAGAAATTCAATCACAAGCATATCAAAACTATAATAATAGAAAAAATAATTTTTTTCCCCTTAAAACTTACTTTCTCCCCAATTTTATGTAATACTTCCTATTATCTTTTCTATATCTTTCCAATTTTTTAGGATGTGCCTTTGACTACTTCCACTAATCTTAATTAGGGTACATGCTCTAAGATCTAAGGTCTTCAATGCAAGTCATTTTAATATCTAAAACATTTATGGGATGTTTTTTTGGGGACATGTGCCTTTATTATTATTGAAAGTTTAGACTTTTGACTTCATGGGGTGACCCCAATACAGCGTATCTAATAATCTTGATTAAGAATAATTTTGAGAAGTTGTGATTTGTTAAAAGTGTATTTATTTACTAACAAAAGAGAGAGGAAGGATAATGGCAAGCGGATAGGTTTTACTATTTGGAGTTAATTTCGTGACGAGTTGGGATACATACAGATGAGAGTTGTGAAGATCCCTCGGGATTGATGCGTGAGAGCGCGTGCAGCCACACAACCTCCTTTGTGATTGTGACCATCTCACTGTTTAGCCAATCTCTGTAAATAAGATATGAGCAAAATCAGTGCATGGTCCCGGAATATAATTTATTAAAAAAATATTATAATAAAAAAATTGTTATATTTAGCAATCTTAGTTGGTCTGGTCCAAAAAAATAATTGTAGACAAAGCGTTTTGTTTCCAGCTTTATACAAAATAAGCACATAGAATCCTCTCCTATTAAAAAAAAAAACACTTCAAAATACTGAATGTTATTTTTTTTAAGAAAAAAAAGGAGCTAATATAATCTTTGATCCTTCAAGTTTGTCTTTATTTTGGTTTTGATTCCTTAAATTTCAAACTATAGATTTTGATTCTTCCAAGGGCAAAATAATCCAAGTTTTTATTGAATTATGGGAACTAATATTTTAAATGAAAAGAAACTTAAAGGACTAAAACCTATAATTTAAAACTTTAAAGATCAAAATCAAAATAAGGACAGATTAAATGATCAAAGTTTGTATTAAAAAAAGAAAAAGAGTATTCAACACTCATCATTTCACACCCAAAACACTGTAGTTTTTGAGTAAAGGAGGACACGGGTGGGAGCCACAAGAGGGAGGAGCCAAAATATTATGAGAGCTCTTTAGGATAATTGGTTTACTTCTAAATTTGGGCGTATGATTTTATCGAGTGACATGTGATAAATGCATACAAAACATCAACAAACAAAAAAAGCACTTATTTGTTGGCGTGATTAGTGGTGGAAGCTTCGCTCCATGATTTAATTTAAGAATACAAATGTTATGTTTTGATTAGATTTGAATTTGGACCAAATTCATTATTTGCATACATAAGATTTTATGAACTTGAAAATTATTCAAATTGAAGCAAATTTTTAATGTGTGTGTGTGCATAGAGAGCATGGAATATACTATTCTATATTCAAATAGTATATCTGTTTTGATTTTCTTATTCGAACCCTACAGAATGTGAAGCTATTTGACTAATTTAAATATTGGAAAATCACTTTGTTGTTGTCATTCTGATTTCATTTATCAATCTGAAATTAAAATAAATGATTGACGATTAAAACAACCTTCCACGGATTTCTTTTGATTTGATCAATTTTATATATTTCGTCAATGATGATTTTCCCTTGCAACTGGGTGCATTTTTAGGACGAATTGCGCAGATCATACGCCTTGTTTATTTGGGCCTCATTTATTGGGCCTAGGCCTTGTTTGTTCTTTTATATTTGGCAATTCGATGTCAACGAGTGTTGCTTTAAAAAAAAAGGGTATGAAATTTGTCACTAATAGACATAACTTATGATTTTTTTTAAAATGTAAATGCTAGTTAACATTTAAATTTATATTTATAATATTGATATGCTCCCAATTTTGAAAATTAATCTGAAGTTAATTAGATATCTAAAATAAATCCATAATCATGATCTTATAATAATTGGTTATGAATTATCAAATTAAAAGATGCAAATATATCTCTTTTCGTTTATGCTTAACTGTAAAAAATCGTTCCATGTGTTTGAATAGCAGAATTCACTGATGCAAATTCTCGCATCGGAATTCTGGTTCCAAAAAATCCCACATCGGAACAATTCATATCTTGGGTGACGAAATCGAAGCGGCAATGGTAAACCCTCAGACAGAGAAATTGTAGCAGTCGCAACAACACCCCAAAGGACTTTGCTATTATAATACTCCTCCGGTCCTTATTATAAACCCAATTGACTTTTTATTTGGTCCTAATTAAAGATCCAATTCATTTTGTCTCTTATATTTATGCATTTTTTTCCAAAATAATCCTTCTAATAATGATAGTTTTAGCCAATATACTTAATTAGCAAGGATATTTTAGGAATAACAACACTTATTTATTATAAATAACCAACTTAACTTGCTTCCTTAATCTCCTCAAATAAGTCAATTGGGTCTTATAATTAGGACCGGAGGAGTATCAATTATCAATCATCAATTATGATCTTAAAAACTTATAATACCCAATATTTTTAAAACAAGTCAGGTATGATATTATAAGATCTGAATATATTCAATTAATAATAAAATCTGAATAATGTTTTGATTGGGATTTATGTATATTGAATTAAATGAGGAACATCATTATTAAATGAGATTTTAATGGAAGCTCAAACAAAAAAATTAATAATTAATTTTGAATTTTAATAATATCTTAATTGGGATTTGAATATATTGAATTAAATGAGAAACATCATAAAATAATATATCAATCGGGGTTTAAATGGAGAGATAAACAAATAATTTTAAATTTTCATATATTTCCCCTAAATTCCACATCTTTAATTCAAATACAATTTGAATGAATTAAAAAACACACCTCTATAAAAAAAAAAATCCTGAGCTATCTTAAATAATACAATTTGTTAGAATTTAAAATTTAGTCAAATATTTTAATCCATGCATCATACGAGAAAAAAATTTCTAGTTCTTATTTGAAATAGAAGTTAGATTTTTATTAGTAGAATTTAATATCTTCAAACCCTGTCATCCTACCTTCATAGCCAAAGTAATTCTTTTTCAGATACCAAAGAATTTCTAGAAATCATATTTAACTCTTGTTAACTAAAACGGAGTCATATCAAGAAGGTATTTGGATTGTAACCAAACTATAGTTTCAGACATGATTTTACGATCTACAAAATAAATATATTAATTAGTTTACTTCGATTTGTAAAAAAATACTTTTCAAAAACATTTCTGAGTGTTTCCAAACACCCCCTAAGTCACATAAGCATAAAAACATTTTCACAGGATCAATTTATTTCCATACATAGGACTTAACTATTGAAAGTTTTCTTCAAAATAGAATACTGGGAAAGATTAATCTCAACTTGCAACAAAGTATTTTTAACAAAAACCCACAAAAAAGGCTCACTGGAGGAAATAATCTTCAATCAACTGACAGAATTGCAATAGATTGTAGCCACCACTAGAGTGGCCGTCACAACAAACGGCTTCTTTGGGATGTTTAGACCAGAAAACAAACCATGGTTTTTATCTCCACTGGTGTAAAGACATTTTTAAAATAATTAAAAAAACACTTTTCGAAGAACTCAAACACATCTTTCATTGCCTCATTGAATATTTGATGGGACAAAATTCAAAGAACTCAAAACACCTCTTTCATTGCTTTATTGCATATTTAATGTGGGACAAATTCAAAGCACGGGAAAACCAGCTAGGTGGCAGAGTCCCTTTGATACGCATACGGAGATTATAACGATACCTGTAAACAAAATCTTACTACAGAAGCACAAAAGGTTCAAAAAATAATTCGAGTCTTGGATGGACAACGATCCAAGGCTTCTCAATATCACTGGCAACCACTAGAGCCTCAAGCAGAATTATAGCAGGATTTTGCACTTCTGAATATCAGCAAGTGCAAAATCACCAGGACCACATAATTAGAGATAAGCCAAAAGTCATCACATTCAATTTATATCCGTTAGTTGTACTAGTAATGACATTTTATTTCTCCCCTGGTGGTCTCAGTCAAAGCATCATCCACATTTAGCAACAACAAAAAACACAAAAACATACTTAAAAGGAAAAGGAAAGCTATAGGGCGCCAGGATTAAAACCTGGCAACAAAGGGAGCGCTAATAAAGGCATGAGGTTTAACAAGCATTAATGCGAATAAATTAAGCTACAACAGTCCAACAAGAATTACTTAAATCCCAGAATAATCAGTATCAGTACTCTAAGTATTACTGCGAAGTCTCTCTAAAAAGAAGGTTCACAAATAACAAACATAAACGGACAGTCATTTTCACTCAATAAAAAATCAGCTCAGCAACTTCCTACTCGCTTTACAGACCTTTTTACCTGCTGTGCCTTTCCAAATCACTTGTACAAGTTGTTCATTATTTGAGGCCATGCAACTCCAAGCTTGGGGGCTCATGCATGTGGTTGAAACAATTGCGGCTGCTGTGACTGCAATGGTACATGCTGCATTTGCTGTTGATAAAGCTGAGGCTGTGGCATTTGCTGCTGGAAAAGCTGTTGCTGCTGATATGACTGAGGGAAAACATGGGACTGTGGCAACTGATGCTGAAACATCTGCGGTGGAGGCATTTGCTGTGGTGGAAACTCCGGCTGTTCTGATTGCTGTGGTGGCGGCTGTGACTGCACTTGCAGTTGATGAAGCTGCTGTGCTGGCTGTGTATCATCACTTAACGGTGCATTAATGTCCAGGGTTGCCAGTATTTCTAAATCTTGGATTGCCGCAATTGCAGTGACTGGGCTTTCATGGTTGAAATGAGGCTTAATCACAGCAAGGGATTCCTTCACTTTGGATTGCTGCAAATTACAGAACAGAGGCATGAAAGATCACATCTTTGAAATTCATAAATAACTGCGTATTCAGACACTTGTTTCAACTTACAAAATATTCAAGTTTCCTCTTGAACTCTTCATTAGCAGCTTTTTGTGCAGCAGCATCAGGAGTTGTTCCCTACATCCACAAAAATAAGACGAGCGATTATCTAAATAAGGAAATTATTCAAATATCAATAGCAGAGAAAGTAGATCATGCAACAAGTGTAATATTTTCCATGCATATGCTAAAGATAAAACAGCCAGGTGAAGCGCAGCAGTCGAACCACCTATAACATATCAACATGTGCTGACTGTTGAAAAATAAAACAAAACACATAATATATTAAAAACATGATTCAATCATGCATTTATGGCTTTATCAAGCTGCCTTTACCTTCTGCGCAATCCCCAAAAAAATGCAAAATCAAATCATTCAGAAATCATAAATGTCAGTTTTCAATTTTCCTCATTGCAAAATAAAATAAATTTGTGCATTCAAAAGCCACATTATTCCCCCAAAAAAAAAAAATCTCCAGAAGATTCATATTTTATATCAAACCTTTACAAAGGAGGAAAAAAAGAAACATGAAGGTAAAAACAACCAAATCGTGGCTAGATTCCTGCATTAAAAATCATCTCAATTAAATATATATCACTGCAAAGAAATATCACAAGGATAACAAAAAATGAATAGCAAAAATAAATAAATAAATCAAATATTAAACATTAAATTAAATATTAGACAATCAAATGGAAAGGGAAAAATATTTTGCTTGGTGCTCTGTATAATCCAAAACAAATACACACAAATAACAATCACACAGAGTACAATTATATCAACCACTCAGAGATGTCAATGTCCACTTCTTTAAAATGAAAAATCCAATTATTTGTGAGCCAACAAATTTCATTTGTCCTAAAAAGCACTCTTGTGATTTGTACCTTAAATGAAAGGTTTTCAAGATATATCTATTTAATATTTGTCACTGCAAATAAATATTAAGAACACAGACAAACGAAATACAAATACCGATACACAATCATTTAACAATTAAATAAAACTAAAACATAAATATGTTCAGCTTCCACCAAATATATTCCAACCTTTTAAATATTAAAAATTAAAAACACACTTGTAAGAAACAGCTACATCTTTTTCCCATGAAAAGACAGTGTTTTATAAAATAATATGAAATAAGTATACACAAATGTTATATGATATTCCCTTTTTTCCAGAAGATATTAATGATAAATATCAGAATCTAAGTCGTACACTCTTCATCTAAGAAATATTTTTAGTGCTCATTTATCATTAATTAATTAATATTAACAGTAAGTTAAAGTTAAGACAAGATTATGCTCAGCTTCAGCCAAATATAATTCAACACTTAAATCATATGTATAGAACAGGCTCCACTATTTTAATGAAGTAAAACTGTAACAAATATTGACAAGTATTATTAAATGTTTCCTTTATGACCATAAGGATAATAATTAGCAGTAAATATGAGAATAAAGCACTACATTATCCATCTCCTCAAAAATATTTCTGGTGTGCTCCTATATTATTTATTTTATATATACATATATACATGTATACGCGCGTGTGTGTATAAAAGGTAAGCATTCATCCTATTTACATTTACAATTATATTATAAAACAAATAAGCGATAAGATTTTTTTTTCAAAAATAAAACATGGGATGCAATTAAATTTATGACAATAAAAACCTAACAGTGATATCCACTTTAAGTACTGCTACCATATTAATAAAAAATATCTCCATTTTTAAATCATTGAACTTTCCCTCCAAAACCATATAGTAGAAAAAGTCAAGGAGGTATGCAAATAAAAGATCAACTACTATTAAGCAAAAAAATTGCAAAAATGAAATATCTATTTAAAAAACCAATTCAATCTTAGTAAATCATCAAACTCAATACAATGCTTAGTCTGACGAAAAGAAAACAAGCTGAAAAGAAAAAATCACAGGAGTAAACAAAAATTAACACTTTCACACAAAATATTCTGATGCAAGCAAGCAAAGTGTCGGCGATTACCTTCCTAGGCCGACCAACAGGTCTTCCAGTAGAGGTGCGAAAGACACCACGCCCACGTCCTCTTCCACGGCCTCGACCACGGCCAATAGCTCCAGAAGCAACTCCGGGAGCCTGCACTCCATACTTCTTCGGACGACCTCTACGCCTAGGAGCAAGAATTGGTGCGGTAGCATCCGTCACAGCTCCTTCCTGAGCGGTGAGTGAAGTAGGCCCTTGGGGAGCAGCGGTCGGGGCGGCAAAGGGAATCATCGTGGGTTTAGACTGAATTTTGGGCGGCCTGCCAGGTCGACGCTTCATCCCATTGGAGATTGCCATCACAGATTTCGGCTTAGGAGGACGCCCAGGCCTCTTTGCCAACCTAGATCTCCCAGTACCCGGAGGACGGCCTCTCCTAGAAGCCGTTCCAGGTAAGCCAACCCCCTCTGCTACGGCACTCTTGGGAGGACGGCCTCGGCCTCGTTTCTTCACTTCTGTGGGCTCATCAGCAAGCCCTAGGGCAACCCAAACAGGCTCCGCATTCTGCAGATTTTGCGGCGCGTTGGGCATGGACTCCGGCTGCTGCTCTGGCTGAGCCGAACCCTGAACCTGAGGCTGACCCTGAGGCTGAGCCGGAGGTTGCGCCTGCGGCTGAGGCTTCAGCTTCGGCGGCCTGCCACGTCCTCTCTGCGCAGTAGACGGAGAACCGTCAGATCTAGGAAGTTTATAAGACTTTTTGACCATAACAAGGAGTCCATTGTTCTTTAAGCGCTGAAGGTGGTAGGTCAACAAAGCAGGGTGAGTCGGTGGAAGGTTAGGATAAGCGTGCTCTATGTATTTCGCAATAGCCCTCTTACTAGACCCATTTTTCTCCTTCAGCGCCTCAATTGCTGCATAAATCATCTAATAAAACCAAAAACATGAATTAAAGATGTTAAGAATCTTCCAGAGACGAAAAGAGACACGGCACTTTCTTCTCCGTGGTTCAATCTTACCTCAGAATAAGGAGGGTGGTTCGCAGTGGGAGCAGCAGGCTGGGTGGAAACGGCATCAGAAGAAGCGGCAGCCGGAGCCGAATTCGCGACGGGGGCGACGGCGGCAGCGGTGGTCGTTGTCGCGGTGGTGGAGGCAGGAACAGCACCATAGTTGACAGGGAAGAGAGAAATTGGAGCCGGAAAGGTAGACGGAGGAGCAGGAGGGATCGAGGAAGGGTCCATGGCTCCGGATGAGGAAAGATCGAAAGTAGATTCAAGAAAAATTGAAAATATGGTGGAGAGAAAAAGTTATTACAGTGAGAGAAAGAGAGAGTGAGAGAAGGGGGTAGAGAGAGAAAGAAGGGTTAGGTTTGGTGGTTTTAGGAAGAAAGGGGGGTATTGAAGAAAATAAAGCGGTGGTGGAATTTGGGGGTAGTGCAGTGAATTATGATTGATGATGATGATGAGGGGATTGAGGCCAATCTCACCGTTGATAATTGTTCCTTTGTTTCAGATACCTGACGTGGACTTCATCCGTCCTTTCTTATCCTTTTTCTCATTCTTTTTAACAATCATATTATAATCTCGAAATATGGACGCCATTAATTTCTTAATTCCCCTTTTATATTTCCGCAACCCCCCTCTTTTGTTTGCACCTTGGCCCCCGGCTTTCTCTTGCTTTTCTAGTTTGTTCCCTCATTTCAATGTTTATTCATTTTCTTTTTTCATCGCCCCTCCCGGAATTAATAATTAATTAATTTCTTCATGAAAGCAACTTGCCTTGGAAATAGATCAAGTGGAAGGGAGGAATTTATATTGCTTTTTTTTTTTACACTTGTTTCTTCGATAAGTTTATTAAATTGCCATTTTGATTTTATTTATAAATCTTTTTCAAGTTTCCGTATATTATATTGAAATAAAAAACCTCAAAATTTATTGCTTTTGTCTGTAGATTCAATAAGTTTTTAACTTTTATTACTATTGGGACCAAAATTTTCTTCTGCAGTTGACTTGTAACAAGAACTAAAGTGTTATGCCATTATTTAACCAGGGGTAAAAGGAAAATTAATGACATGTCTAATAATTACTACAAAAAAATATTTTCTCTCCCTTGCAAATAAAACCAAAATGGCATGTGTTTCAATTTATTAAACCCAGCATAAACTTTTTCATGACCAATCTTAAATCAGAATAAAAGCTGGGCTAAATTCTGGACATAAAATTCTGCTAAATCTTTGCAACATGTATCAAATATAAACAACATAAAAGATAATGATCAAAAAGTGGTCCTGATTGTATAATTTAAGTGATTGTTATTTAATTCAGTTAACACACAGTGTACTTAATTCAATGGCAATTGTTATGAAAAGGATCCCTTATCCGTTGTTCCTTCATGCCATATTAAGAGTGCTTTTAATTTACTGACAATGTCGATGTTAATATTATCTAAAATTCAACACAATATTTTTCTTCAAATTTTCTGTCCTAAACATGGATTAAGCAAATGCGACTTTGATTGGGTGCATTTCTAATTATCTGTAATTTCTCTAATTAGTTAATCTCACCCCATATATGTTTGCAAAACCACACTACAAAAATTTGAGAATAACATATGAAATAATAGTATAACTAATGAAGCCGGTGCTCCATTCAATTCAGGACTTGATCGGATGACAATTAGAGCATTTTTATGTAAATATATAAGAGAATTTTTATCTTAATTTACGTAAACATGTTTATAATAAGCAGCTTCAGACAAGCATTGATCTGTTTAAAGTGTCGCACATTGATTAAGAGATCATTAAATAATGTAAAGTATCACTCTTAGGAATCTAAACACAGTCGTTTGATACAAGGGTCTAAAGAGAATATAAGATGTAATTATAGGTAATTAAATAAAAATAAAATTGCTGAAAAATCTTTCACTGTAAAATTTATTTTTCAAAGGCATTTCACTCTAAAACTCAGGTATATACGGAATCTCTAAAGTTTACACACAACTAAAAATAGATTACATATAATAAAATAAGAGTTGAACCCACATAGAATCATATAAGCCTTGCAATAATGAAACAAATAAGTAATTGTATTTTGGCGGACTAATCCAGGCCATATATTTAAGTAGCAAGCATGCCCATGTATAGGCAGGCAAAGGTATTTTAAAAGAGGAAAAAAAAAAACAAATGCGCAATAGTTGAGGGGAATAATTTTTAAGTGTCGATTGTGAATTTATGACTTGCACAAGACATTAACTTGAAAGCATAAGCATGCTTTAAAATTCATGAACTTATGACTTAAATAAAATCATTTTTTATATAAAAAAAAACAAATTAAAAGCCATAACAACGAATTACTTACTATATGTGCTGTGATAAAATATTTGCTTTTCCTGGATTAGTTGAAAGCTATTTTATGCTTAGCCAATGCTAAATCGCTAGACTGCCTCACACGTTGTTATATGGATTTGACCAGCCTTTAAAAACTTATAAACCAGAATGAGAGGACTGAAAGTGTAATTTTCACTAAAGTCCCATATAAATTTTCGTGCACTGCACAGTCCCTCACGTAAATTTTATTCTTATCAATGCATGGTGAATAATACGGCTTTGAGTAAAATGTTCCTTTTTTTTTTATCTGGAGTAAAATGTTCCCGGCTGATGCCATAATATTTGTATGATGTGTTGATGATAATTGGTAGATGCTGGATATTGGTAATATTGAATTTTCTAGAATTTCAAGGAATCTTGAAAACAGCCCAGCAAATATTTTCATGCTTCCATGACGTTAAAAATAGTAATTCATTGGGAACAAATAATTTTACACCTATGGTAGTTCAACATTTGCCATTCACCAAGATACCAAAAAACTATACTCTCTCCGTTTTTTATTATAAAATCTAATTTTTTGAATTGGTTTATCTCTTTTTATAATATTCTTTTTAAATTTGTCTGAACATTTAATGCATTATTATCTATTTAATTCCTAATTTAATGCATTTAATACATTCTCTTTCTTCATTTATCTCATTATTACTCTCTCACATCTATCTATTTATATATAGGGGTATATTTGAAAAAAAAATTATGTTTGTTATATATTAACTGCTTTTAACTAATTTTAACTGTTTTCTTAAACCACGTAATTTAGTTAAAATGATCTTATAATAAGAAACGGAGTAGTACGTTGTTGATTAAATAAAGTCTGATTGAAAGCAACGAGTGTTGGGTCTAATGAAAGGGGTTAGTTCTCCACAACGTGATGAACTGATATTCGAATTCTCGTTAAAAGGGGTGTCTCTATTTAGTATCTGATAATGCCTCAAACGGGATTACTTTTAATAAGAGAATAACTATACCTACCAAAAGGGGGAGGAAAAATAAAGCATAGTTGAAATGAGATGAATGAAGTAACATATACTTTTATTGAAATGCACACAAAAAATCATATATAATCATAAAAAAGTAAAACCTGAATAAAAATATTAAGTATAGAGTAAATAGAATATCTCTACAAAAATTACATACCGTAACAAAATAAAGTTATTAGAGTATAAATTTGACGGCTTTATTCTTATAAGGCATAATATATATTAAATATGAATAAAATTACAAAATTAATACTTAAAGCAGAGTTAATAAAATTAGGGGGGGGACAAAATTAGACGTAGTTAACCCTGTCAAAAATCATCCACTGGCAAGTGGCAAGAGATTGGTTCATGACTAGCTGATTTGAATTGCACTTTTTTGTTCTTGCCAAGGCCCTTTAATCTCATGACATTAATGGAATGGGAGCGTGCTATTGATGAGTTATATTGAGAAATGTGTCCAGGATCATTAATTTGGCCGCTGCACAGCAATTGGAGAGGATTACGTGAATAACTTCTGTTGTGTCAATTCCAACACAGAGGCTTGGTTTGGCTCTCACATTTTGTTTTGAACCATTTGAATTTTAAAAGGCAAAATTAGGGAGGGAGGAGTAGGAATTTGGGGGAAATTCAAAAATTAAGAAAAGGGGAAGCAAAATGAAAAATTGTCCCGCCACAATTTCAAAAGGGAGGGAAAGCCAAGAAACCCGACTGAACTCGCTGCTGTGCTGCGTTCCCAAGTAGTTACTGATCTCGTCTGAGAGCCGTACGACTCCCCATGGTGGTCCCCCTCGCCCAGCCATTTCATTCCAAAGCAATTGCTTTTATCCTAGACCTTCAATTTCAACTTATATTTAAAATGGAAAGTAAAATTATATAAACAATGCCAAGCGTATAATTTATTTTTAAATATAACATCTTAATTAATTTTATTACTCATATTTACTACTTTTTAGAATTAATTTGTATAAGTTACAAAGAAGCATATAGGATCCGTTTGGATCAGCGATTGGAAAAGTAGCTTATTGAAAAAGTAGCTTATAGAGAAGTGAAATTAAATAAAAGCTAAATTGGATAAGCTGAATTGTGTTTGGATTAGAGTTCAGAAAAGCTAGATTGCAAAAGTGAGATTGGTAAAATGTTGTTTGGATTATGATTGAGTAAAAGTAAGTTTGGTTGTAAAATGACCAAAATAGATATGAGTTTTAATAAATAATGAAATATTATTAAAAAAATAATTTCACATAGTACAATGAAATTAAAATAATTTAATATGAAGAAGTCATAAAAAATATTTTAAATATAAAGTGAAACATGAAAAAATAAAAGTATATTTTTAGGAGCATATTTAAAAATAAAAATATATTTCTAACTTATTCATTACTTTTAACTAATTTTAACTGATTTTTTATTATTTACAAATTAGTTATTTGAGGTTTATAATAAGAACCAAAAGAGGTAATAAATTTCTTAACTTTTTCTCTCTCCATATTTCAAAAGCCATAAGCCATAAGCTATAAGTCATAAGCTGTTAATTTTAACTTATAGCTTATTGTAGTTTTTCAGACAAAAGCCCGATTGCAGAAAAGCTGATCCAAACAGACCCAATTGTGTCAATCGAGCTTATAGAGCTTATAGAGCTTATAAGCTGCTTATAAGCTCAAAATAAGTGATGCCAAGCAGGCACATAATCTAATGTTGTACTTCACTGTTTGGTTTTTATTATAAGAACTTATTTGATTTTTATTTTGATCTTAAATATAATACATCAATTTACTTTGTCTATTATATTTATTCATTTTTTCAAGATATTTCTTATAATAATAGTAGTTATAAATAATACACTTGATTAGTAAGGATATTTTAGGAAAGACATCAACTATTTAGTAAATAACTAGCTTAACTAATTTTCCTAATCCACTCAAATTAGTCAATTAGCTCTTATATTAAAAATTAGAAGTAATATAATAGCTACCTATCAAATTTTGATAAATTAAAAAATGTAATTGGTTTATGTTTAGCATAAGAGATCAATCTTTCGTAACATGTTAAATTAATGTTTAAAATCTGTTAGAAGAAGTACCTACATTTAGTACTAAAACTAATTAAATTACAAGTAAAATTGATTAAAGTACCAAAATTGACTTTCTAATTAAATCTTATATTTAGAACCAGATAAATAACATGATATCTTAGGGAGAAAATGTCACAGTTGTTATATTCCTCCGATCCTAAATATAAGACCCTTATACATACTAGTATAAGGGTCTTACTATATTTAAAACCGGAGGAGTAATTAATTACTACATTTTGTTCTTTATATAAAATAACTAATTTTGATAGATTAAGAAAAATATTTAAATTAATTATTTGTAAAAAAAATATATGCTAGTTTTCTTAAAATACCTTCTTAAATTGTTAATATTGAAATTATTGCTTGCTGCAAACTTATTTAGAATATGTAATCGACAAGAACAGCTTAAACAAAAATAGAGAACAAAATATATTAAGGTTTTATATTTGTGAACATGGACAATTCCCAACTAACTCTCATATTAGAGAGTTAATCTAATAATTTATCTAACTTTTTAAATATACTCTTCCGGTTCTTAATATAAGACCCAGTTGTTGAGTTGATTTTGGTCCTAAATATAAGACCCATTTCTCATATTTATCATTTTTCTCTAAATTGCCTCTATAAATACTCTATCAACCATAATCAAGTAGAAGAGGGAAAGAAGGTATTGAGAAAGATGATTATGGTGTTTTAAGAAAAATTTGTCACATTTCTTATAATTAACTAACTTACCTAACTTTCTTAATCTAATCAAATTAGTTAAATGGATCTTATATTAAGATCAGAGGAGTACTTAAATTAGGAGGTGTTTGTCACTAAACAAAAATATTTTTAAAAAGTATTTTTATTATATGTTTATTTCGTATACTATAAGAATATTTTTGGGACTATAGTTTGATTATCATTCATACATTCTTTTTTTCACTCAATAACTCGCATTAAAAATAGGTTTTGACTAGAGTTCTGCTCATGCAACCTTCCTACATATCAATGATGATGTCTGTAGTCTCTTCGCTAAGCGTTGACTTATCCACTGGAGCCTTCTCTAACAGCCTTCTCTAGCAGGTTAGGCAACGAATCATTTTACTCTTCTTATCTTGTTCATATAATAAGCCACTTTTGATATGTTTTATATATATTTTAAAAAATTTAAATTTTATTAACTCACATTCAAAATTTAATAATTTTTTTTTTTAATATACATTATACCTCATAAATAAAATCAACACAATAATAAATAAAGAGTAAAATTGTATATCCATATAAAAAATTTTCTTTCAATACCCTATAAATATGACAAAGGATATTTTCTCTTTTTACCCTATAAATAGGACAAGAAGAGTATTTTCTATTACAATTACATGCTCCTGTTCACATGTGAAATCTTTTTTTTTTTTGTGTTTACCAGAACATGTGAAATCTATTCAATGTTTCCCTACACATTAAGAGGGAATTGACTTTTTATGCAAGAATTTATATTTATTTGTGAGAAAATAAGTTGAGCTAAAAATACTTTTGAATCAGTGTTCATTTTCAGTCCAGAAGTCACTTATATAAATATATATATATGGCCCATTTAAATTAATGATTAGAAAAGTAACTCATTGTCAATTTGATTTTTAGAAAAGTTGAATTGGGTATAAATTAAATTGGATAATATGAATTGTATTTGGATTGGATTTTTATAAAAGTTAGATCGAGTAAAATGTTGTTTGCATTATGATTGAATAAAAGTAAGTTTTCTTTGTATAATTATTAAAATAGATATGAGTTTTATTAGATAATTGAAAATAAAAAAAATTACATGATACAATGAATTTAAATTAGTAAGTTTGCTTTGTACAATTATCCAGATGAGTATGAATTTTATAAAATAATGATAAATGATTAAAAAAAATGAATTTACACAATAAAATGTATTTAAATTATTTTAATATGAAGATATGAAATTGCATGACTGAAATATATTTTAAAACATTAGAGATATGATAAAAAAATTATAGCAAATATAAAGTGAAACACAATTGGAATGGATAAAATAATTTTAAATTAAAATTCATGGTATCGTAACAAGGTAAAATAAAATAATATTACATAATTAATTAACTGGTAAGTTATGGACAATTTAGTCTCTAATTGTGTCACGAACTCAATTAATATGCTATGAAGACTGTGATGTTATATTTGAAGACGACCAGCTTCAACGTGATCATCTTTTCCAGTTATTTGGGAGAATAGATGATTAATATTCAAAACTTATGGGGAATGTGCGAGAAATAAGAAGCACCTGATTGTGAACAAATAGATTAGAAAATTCTGGTATGCAACACACTTTTAAATGGACTCTATTTGAAGTCCAAGAGCCAAAAATATTTGCCTATCAGTAACTAATAAGTCAGAACACGGCAGTGACAAGCATAACTTACAACTTCTGTGAAAATACTTAAAGAAACCATCATCACCGTATTCTGTCATCAACAAATTCCGCCATTCTAGGCCCTCATTATTCTTAATATGTTAGTTCTCTTGCCCTTCTTGAAACAATATGGGCACAAGCAGTATAAATCGTGCCAGTCCTAAGCAACAGGGTTCCCAATCCCAACAAGTACAATTTCTAACAAGGAGGTCCATACCTATATCGATTACATCAGATCAACTCCACATCACTAATAAAAATCAACAGGTAAATCGGCCATTACATGCAGTCAACAAAGACAAAAAGAGAAAATAGAGATTTGCCACCCTCTACTAGATCGGTGAGAATGAAGGCCGATAGAGATAGACCGGATAGTTGTATTTTACTGGAGGTAAGATCTCCACGCACAAATAAATGCACCAGTCAGACGGGCGGCCACCCACGGCTCCAAGAGGGCGACTACAGATCGGACAAGGGAAGAGGTCTGGAGAAGCGATGAATGAGGAAAAGATGACCCCCACACAAGACAAACCTCACGGTGGAGACTGAAGAGCGGACGAAACTGATGGCGAAGGGGTAGAGGAGGTAACACGCTAAGGCTACGGAGCAAGCTCTGTCCAGCAGCGAACCTTTGAGCATATGAGGAACAAGTGAAACATGAAAGGATACGAGAGAATAGATGGGGGAGAAGTGAGAGAAAACTAAGTGACATGTAATTATTATTCTAAGGTCTATAAACACGATTTTCATTTGAAAAAGCTCCCTCAGATTAACTTAACAAATCGTACATTTAAATCCAGCTTTTGATCCCCGAGTACAATGGTCTAAAAGCTCTCCCAAACATGCTCTAATTTTCTAAAGGGCTTATGCTAAAAATAAGCTACTTCTGAGTCCAAAAAGCCGACCCAAAAAGCTCATATTTATATATTCTTCTATATTAATTAGGATTGTATCAACAGAATGAAATTACCAACCGGCATGGATCATTTACATACCACTAGATTATTAAAGGTTACTAATAAAGTTACTTTAAATTTGAAGCACTTTAAATTTGTCAAAATTTATATATAATATATATATATTCAATACATTAACATACTCCATTTGATTTTTGATGTAATAACTATTGAACAATTTTGAATAGACTAAAAAATTTTAATAAATTAATTATAATAAACATGATTTAGTCTCTCAAGATGTTTTTATATGACTTTAGACTACATATGAATTTATAAATTAAATAAGTTAGTTTATAAAAAAATGATAAATGTATAAAACAAAGTGAAATGAGATCTATATTTGAAATTAAGGATGTATTTGGAATCACATTTGGAGCCCCAGGCTGACTTCTCTATCAACAAAAGGAGCTTTTTTGATTTAAGATTGTTTGAATTATATTTTTACAACCTGACTTATTTGTGCAAATGAGCTTTTAGGGAGAAGCTTCTTTTTATTATTTTTAACCGATAAGTCTAAGAAAAGCTTTTAGAGCATATTCATCTTGCTCTATATGCTCTTTTTTTTGGCTGGGAAGTCAAAAAATGAGAAAAGAGGTGCAGCATTTGTCACTATTATATATATTTATCCATTACATATATGTAATTAAGTTATTTTAGTATTTTTTGATTTCTTCCTAACAATAAATTAAATTTCTTTATTTTTAATACTTCTTTTAAAATGGTCACATTATATATATAATATTAGATATGTATTACTTAATAAATTTTGGTCCTTTTAAGTCATTTTACACCTACACTTGCTTTTCCATTAATTATTCAACAAGTTTCAACTTCTCAAGCTTTTCAAAACTGATTTTTTTACAAAATACAATCTAAACGCAATCACATTTATATATCTCTGACTTTTACCTAATCTGACTTCTGTAAAAATCAGATTGAAAAAAAATTACTTCTACTATCCTAACCCAAACAAAACACCTAAATCCAATCATATATAACTCCTTAGAGCTGGGAGGAAGTACTAACTATATAAGAACAAGAAAAAGCATATTGTTAACAAATCCATGAAAGTTGGGAGCTGTCCTTACTAAAAAAGTCGTGCCATAATTACATGTTCTGAAATCTTTTATCAATTTTTAAAATCGGGCATCATATCTTAAAGTTTTGATTTTTAAATATCTACTTACACTTCATCCCACTCTCATCTATTGTTAATTTGTTACTATCCAAGTAACATGCATACTTATTATATGTGTGTGTATATCTATATACAAGCATCATGGCATTATATACATATATTTATATAGTCAATTTTTAACATCCATTTTACTCTCTGGTTTTAAATATAAGACTCACTTTTAATATAAATTATGCTGAAAAGTGAATTTTATACTTAGAATCAGAGGAGTATATGATAACGGCTTAATTGTGGCTTTCAATAAGCTCTATACCTTGTTTTCACTTGTGTTTTATTGATATTTTTGTTGGCATTTGAGAGAGAGCAGAAAATAAAGCTTGCTCGAGATATAAATTAAGGACTTTAGATTAAGAATAGAGTGATGATTTCATAAGAGGAGAGTGACAATTTTCAATTCCTTCAACACACTAATCAATTGATAGAAAGCTGTTTTTTTTTTTTTTTTAACATCTTGTTTGAAATATGTTATTGGCAATGTAAAAATTTAAAGTAAGACATATGTTTGAAAACAGAAAACTTTTGTTGTCATTTTTCACTCAATAGAAAGAATTCACACAATGACATGGATAAGTCGTTGGAAATGCAAAGGGATGTCTATGTATTCTACTTCAAAATTAAACCTATGCTATGTTGCTCTTTGCAAAATGGGGTGAAATGAAGAGTTTTTTTTTTTTTTTTGGAAGAGTAAACATTAAATGTGTTTTTCCGTTCTTATTTTACTCATTAAGTCCCAAAGTCACAATCGATTGACTTTTTTTCCCTCCCCAACATTACCGTAGAGTAAATAACATACCAAAACCTTATAAAACCTCTAATTACAAGTAACGATCGTGAATTATAGTAAATTTAAGAAAAACTAATGCTCCACCCTCCAGAGTGAAAACCAATAGTGGGCCGATTTGTTTTGGTGAGTCAAAGATAACCTGGACATTTTCAGAGATCCAACCTGAAAAAAAAATATTTAAAAAAGTTATTTACCATCATGAACCAGGTCCCTTTTCAAAATTTATTAGAATTCGGTTCCTGTAAGTGTAATTAAAGATTTTAGAAAGCCTTTCAATGTCATTTTCCCCGTGTGTGGGTGTGTGTTGCAAAATGACAAGACGATTAGTAGGGTTAGATATAAATATAAATAAAGTATGGAAGTGACAAAAATATCTAGAGCAGAGTCTGTGTCCTTATCCACCTATACAAAATGGTGGGCCTCCTCAGTTGCCTTTAAGACCTTATTATTGGTTCTCCAGTCCATGCCCAAAATGCTGCTTTCACATTGTTTTGCCCGTCCACTCGTTTCATATTCATCAACCAACAAGTGTTGGTCCAATAGAAAGAGCTTTAGACAATTCAAACATCATATTTTAAGTTTAATTTTTTGGAGCAGTGTGTTTGGGAAAAAAATTATCAGGAGGGGTCTGCGTTATGATATCTAAAAATATTTCAAGAGATTAGTCTCTTGTTATTCTTGTGAGAGGATACTTGTCAAATCAAAAAAAAAAATCCCATATTTAGATTAAAACCCATTTCGAATGACTTATAACATATTTTCATTCCCAGTCATTATGCTTACTGGACAAGAATTGGTTGTCCATCACTCACATATGCGAATTGAAATCAAAGAATTGAATGAATAGATTTATGAAATATGAAGTTAGTACTTTTCTAGTTTTATTTATAAGGCAGAAAGATAATGTTTTTCTTTATCCTATTTATAAGTCATTTCATTAAATTTTTAATATGAATACACTATTTTGCCTCTATAGTGTATATTTTATTTTTTAAAAAGTGAATATATTAAATATGTGTAAAGTTAAAAAGTTATTATATTTTAACGAAGAGTTAATGCAATTTAAAGTTTTTCTTGATTTGTATAAAATATATTGAAAGTGTCTTATAAATAAGATTAGACGAATATATGATAAGAGTTTTGTTTCAACTTACGTGGAGCTATTTATATATTTATAAGTGTTTAATGAAATTGTGTATTGGAAAATAAAAAGTGATGCCAAACAAGCATATAGTTATGCAGCTGCTTCGATCATCCTTATTTATTTCTATTTGAAACATGTAACCAGCGAAATTTGGATATAGTTAGGAGACTGGTTCCCAGGATGTAAATTATTTTTCAAGAAGTTTTGTCATAGACCTAAACTATTACTAAATTAATACTCCCTCGGTCATAGATGTATCAACGAGTGAGATAGCAGGTTTTAGTCCTAAGTATGATACTTTGGTCCATCCCATCTCTCATAGTTATTATTTTCTTCAATTTAATTTATTTAATTTATAAACTGATATATAATTGTCACATTTATTATAATTATATAATTTATTTAAGGAAAAATGACAAAAACATACCTCTTCAATTTTAAAAGACAAATAGGTCATGCTAACTATTATTGTAGGACATGTCAAAATCATCCATTTATCATTTTCAAATTTAGGAGATTTTTTTTTGTCATTTTCTTTTTATCCAAACTTAATTCTCATTTGTGCCGTTTTCATATCACATAGAGGTAAATCCGGCGGAGGAATATGCTGCGTTAAACATCTAGGTAGCATGCGCATGATTGAGTTGGAAGGGGAAAGTCCCATCATTCTTGCAAGTAATGTTCAACCGATTTGATGGCCTAGTTATAACCCAGTTGGTTCAGGCAAGGCTTTTTTTATGTAGCTTTTTTCGCAGTGGGCAAATATATTTTGTTATCGTTATAATTAAATTATTATTATATTTTCTCATATTTTGTTATTAATGATTATTAATATTATGAAATTTTATTATTTTTAATTAAATTAAATTATTTTGATATGACTGGTTTGATCCTGAATTGATCCTTTCTAACCAACTGACTATTGAACCACTATCTCAATCGGTTTAATGTCTAGTTCGGTTTTTTATTCTTTGGTCTCAACTCCACTTTAGTTTCTAAAAAAACTTTTTCATGCTTCTCCCTGTTGCACTTACAATGCGTGTTGTGTCAAAAAAGAAGTCCCACGGCAAAAAATCACAATATTTATCATGTCGGTGTGTGCCAGTAAAAATCACATATCATTGGTTTTTATGAGAGTTAAAATAACTGTTGCCTATAAATAGATAGTTCTTGGTGCTAGTGTAAATACATCATGCTCGAGTCTTCTAACTCGTTCTTCCCTCTGGTCCGCTCTTCTACTCAGTTCCTTGTTTTTCTTCTCATTGTTCTTCATGGAGTGTCCAACTTCTTGAGGGATGTTAGAGACTTAGAGGTGATGACGACCCTTTGGTAAGACTGGACCGATTGGGTGAAACAGTGTTATTAGGTATGATCAGCTTTAAGTCTACTTGCAATAATCTTTTTTTTGGATAGACACAGATATCTTCACATTAGAAGCAATCATGTTTGAAACACTGTCAGGCATTTCTCCTAGTAAGGATTCAAATATTAGTTCATCACGTTATGGGGAACTAACTCCTTTAACTGGATTTAATTCCTGTTAGTTTATTAGCAACAATGTTGGTTCAACTTTAATGAGTGTTTTATTTAGGGCTTCTTGTGAAAAATTACAAGGCAAGTCACTGGGTTTTATTTAGGGCTTCTTGTGAAAAATTACAGTGGTTTAGGTGGGAGACTAGTCAAGGCACTGGCTTCCCTCTTCCATGGCCTAATAAGGCCCATTTGGGCCTGGTTAGGGTTACAAAGATTGGCCTCTTTCCCATGGTGACAGAGTCAGCGACAGCCTAATAAATAGCCTCGGACCAACCAACAAGGTCAGGGAAGCCATGAACAAGCTCCCAACTCCTCTGATAAGAAATTAAAGCCACCCACCTCACCGCAACAAATCCTCCGCTTTCCCCGTAACTAGGCCATCCGTCACCCTGCTCAATAAATTCTTGCGAGTTTCACAAGTGTGATGTAATCAACTAATCTTATTTATAAAACAATTTTAATATATTTTATATAGATTAATAAAAATATTAAATTATATTAACTTTTTATTAAAATATAATAATTTTGCAACTTTATTCCTATTTAATATATACAAATTGCAACAAAAAAAAAGTATCTACACTAAAATAAATAAATGATAAAATATTACATTCATGTTAAAAATTTAATGAAATGAGTTATAAATAAGATCAAGAAAAACTTTCTCTCTCTACTTTATAAATAGGACCAAAAAGTACTTTATATATCAATGAGCTTTTGCTCGTAATAAATGTGTTTTGGGATTCAACTTCCTCTCTGAGCATAAATACTTTATTTCAGTGAGCTTTTGCTCCTAATAAACCATAATTTTTTCTAACCAATTTCTTATGTTATGGATTGGAAAGAGCATAAGTCATTAGTCATACATTCTCGCATGTACATAAATGCATAAATATGAATTACTTGTATCATATTTAATTCTTGTTTTTTAATTTTAATCTTATTTAATTCTCATAGGAAAGAGTAAAAAAAGGGAGAGATATGAGAATGATTGATAAATGTAGAGAGAGAGAGAGAAACTTTAATAAGAGTGAAATTATTTTTTTTTTATCAATTTAATACATTCCTGGATATGTGAGAATGTGTTACCTCCAATCTTTAACATACAAAAACTAGATAATTAGTCATACAATAATAAAAAACTCGTTAAGTTGGCTAGTTGTAACAAATACTTATTGATTTTTCTAGACTACTTTCCTTAGTTATGTACATTTAAACTATCCATTGATAAAAAATTCAATATTTAAAAAAATATATAAATATGAGAGGATGTTTTATTTGTATATTAAGAACCAAGTAGTGTAAGGGCATTGGATGGATACAGAACCACTTGAAAGTGAGGGACTGAATAGAAAAATTGCACTTCTACATCAACACATTTTAAGAAAGAGTTCAATTATCGAATCTCAAGCACTCCCACGAACACACTTTCTGCTCCAGGAGTGGATGTTCTATTTTTTTAAAAACAAAAGACCGGATGTTTTGTTTTAAACACAGTTTTTCCGATGAGTAAATTGTCTCCAACTTCTTTAGTTAATGGCAGGGATTTTTATCTGTTAAATTAGTGAGTGGAGGTTTGTGTTTCTTTTTTTTTATTTTTTTTATTTTTTATGTATGAAGAACCAGACCTAGTTTAACACTATCAGTGGGAATTACAGCGTCTGCTAAATCTGAAAGAAAATATAGTTATGAAATTTCATTTTTAAGTAATATATTACGCACAAGATTCACAGATTCTTGACAATTTTTTTTGTTGGCTTTTGGTTTCTTCTAACTTATATTTTTATTTTCAAAATCTGAACCCTCAATATAAATCAAATTCCTTCCACATGATTCAGCCACAGTTGGTTATCATGTAAGTTTGCATTTATTAAACACATTATCTCTCTCTATGATTTTTTTTTTTTTAAGGCTTGCAAGATCATCATTACGAAGTGGGTTTATAGTTTCCTTTATATTGTCTTCCCATTGAAGTTTTAATGTTGACAAATGATCAAGTACTTTACTTTATGAGAGGGACTGCCTATTAAGTTGTGTCTGTAGGAGCACAGTAATTCAACGGAGGCGGCTGATAATTACTTGTCCCTGAGGCCCACGTCCACGTGGAGAAGGGGATCAGGATGTCACGTGAAGACTTAATGCATCAAGATTAAAATTATTTGTAAATATGTTTTATGTAAACTGAAACAAAATTTTTATTATATACTTACTTCGTATTTTATAAATTATGATTAAAAAGTTACTTATAAACTATTTTAAATAGGTAGTTGTGACAAACAAATATTACTGTTTTGAGAAAGCTGTAGATATAGAAGCAACAATTATATCTTTTTGTGTTGTTACTGATACAAATAAACATGCTAAAGATGATCTGGTGAAGGGTTAAAAAATGACCAACTATACTACAAATTAGATTAAGGATTGAAGCTAATAAATTAATTTAAATACACTAATTTTTTACACATTGATTTCATTACTTAAAACTGCTCTATAATCGATCAATAACCATACTATTAATAAGAATTGGGCTCAGAGAAAAATGTTAGTTTTTCAAAACCCAATGAATTAAAATTTGAAACCTCAATTAGAGAGGTGCAACAGCACGGGATTAGGAGTATACATATGCCTGAAAAAAACTTACCTAAAAAGTAATAACAAATATTTCTCAAAACAAAAGCCATGTTTATGTATATACTCTCAAAATATGATAAAAATAAAAAATAAAGAATTATATTTATACAGTCACCTCTATATTCTCAGGATATGATAAATATAAAAAATAATGAATTATTGAGCTACAGGGCCTCCATTTATATATTATTTTATTTATAAAATGAACATAAATAATGTACTCAAAATACACACAAATTAAAATGTAATTTAAAGTTAGTGGCAGGAATAGAAAATAGTATCTGGTCAAAAAAAAAAGGAATAGAAAATAGTAGAACCTAAACTGGGTGAACTGCCCCTAGACCCTAGTTAGGCTGTGCTGTACCATGGCCACAGCACTAACGGTTTATCTTTAAATAAATAAATAAAAAGTCATCGATGTCAACACCCTTTCGATTTATTGCCTGTACTTCTGGTTTTTCAACATCCGATATTTAAAAAAAAAAAACAAAACATTTTCTATATGATTTTAGCCTTTTTTTGGGGTTAAAAATGGGGCCCATGTTTGAGAAAAGAGTCAAACTAAATGGAGAAAGTCAAAGAATTTATAAATTAATGCGCACTGGATGAATTTGGAGCCGCCGCTTGCTACGTGGATCAACACATTGACGTCGAAATGTGGTTAGTGAATAAATGTCATAATAATAATAATAATAATATAATTCGAACTTTAGACCCTTCGTGAAAGAAAGAGTTCAATTGTTGTATTGTTGGATCCCATTCCATGCAACAATTCCCTAGCGCACACTTTTGGCCTGTGATTGAACAGTATCTTTGAATCACTTTGAATTTAAGATTATCTTTATACTAGGGTGTGTTTGGATGAAACCAAACCGTGGTTTGGAAAAATGATTCTGGAAAATAGATTTTGAAGAGAATAGATTCTGTGAATAATAGATTTTGTAAAAAAGTGATTATGAGAAGTGAGAGTGTTTGGATAGTTGTTATAAGAAACACTTTTTATATATACAAATTACTAAAAAAAAGACATAAATTAATATAATAATTACAGAAAAAATAGATTTTATGATATATTTTAATTTGAAGGAATAAAACTGTTAATAATATATTTTTTACCAACATAATTAATAATACATAAGATAATATAATTAATAAATAATTAATATGTATATATATATTTATAAAATATAATATTAAATATGTTTATAAAAAAAAATAATAAGATACATATCCTATAGGCTCTTACACTCTCCATTTTTTCTCCAAAAGTAAAAAATTTTGCTTTTTTCAAAACTATGGTTTTGACCCAAAACCATGGTTTTGATTTTTGGGTAGGTGTTTGGGTGACTTAATCTCCAAACCATGGTTTGGGGTGTCACCCAAACACACCCTAAGAGTGTTAAGATTAAAACAGTTCCAGTAAGTATGTTTTTTGGGATTCAAATTTGTGTTATCCTTAGGATGGAAGGTAAAACCGTTTACAATATCAATTAACAGCTTGTTAGTAACCGTGATTGGATATTTTATTTTAACATGCTAGTCCACTGTCCAGCAGCAATAACATGCTATAAAATTCAGTAAATTTGGCTAACTACCTTTCCTCTTACATTTAAGTTCACTATAAAATTCAGTATATGTTCTTTTAAATTATATTTGAGTTCTTAATATTTCAGTGCGCCCAGCACAGACTTATATTCTATGTTTGTTTTAAAAATAATTTTTTTTGTTATATATATAATCGGAAAAAAAATAAATCGGAGGGAATTCATTCTTTTTCCCGCAATAATGCTGTTAATTAGCAAGTCACGTTGTAATTCGATCGGCATAATTAAACTTTATTCATATAGAATTGACAAGTTATTTGATTTCAAAACTCTGCTGACAAATTGTAGCTCTTATTTTGACTAGTTATCTTTTAAATATCAAGACATCGTAGTTTGAATTTTGACAAGTTATTTTATAGGCAATTTTGACATTAATACGTGACTACTTTTTTCCATAATATTAGTAAGTAATAGTTTGAATTTTGATAAGTTGTCATCTGATTTCAGATTTTTTTTTTTATAACAAGTTATAGTTCTAAATCTGACAAGTTATAATTCAGATACAGATTTAGACAAGTTATCATTTAAATATTAAGAATTTGTAGTTTAAATTTTGACAAATTATTATTAAATATGGACTTGATACTATAATTTTTTTAACTCATACACCTCTTTTTTAAAATCTAATTCAATTTAACGTGGGATTCAGTGCTTCTCTTCCCATATCAATTCTGATTCATCAACTCGTTTTTAACTTCCCATTGCTTATAAACTGTTTGCCTAACTGATATGGAAGCAGTTCATATATACGATCTGAATTCAAAGATAAAATATTAAATTAATTTATAAACATTTTTTAAGCCACATAAATATACATGCCACTTGATTTCACCAGGCCAGATTCATAAAATTAAGGAGGGTGGATCCATCGAATGTGACCCTAACATCATTAGTGCGTCACCATTGTCACGGCACGGCCTCCGCATTAAAAAAGCACAGGGACATGTGAAGACAAAAGGCAAAAGGTCACGTGAAGGATGGAAGGAGTGAGTAATGTTGACGTGCCGAGGGACATGTGAAGACAAAAGACACAAGTAAGGGTCGCTAACAAATTACTCTTCTATCCAATACAAGAATCAATTTTTGAGTTAATTTTTTTAAAATATAAAAATTATTTTTTATATTTATTTTTTTAAAATTAGTCCTATAAATACTCTTTCAACCATAATTAAGTAAAAAAGGGAGATGAGATATTAAGAAAGATGATTATGGTATTTTAGAAAAAATATGTCACACTTTTTATAATTAACTAACTTACCTAACTTCCTTAATCTAATCAAATTAATTATATGAGTCTTATATTAAAGATCAGATGACTACCAAAAGTGTCAAATATAATACTCCTTTTCATCCTTGTTATCAAAACCTAATTATTCAGTTGATTTTGATCTTAAATGTAAAATCTAGTTATTATATTTATCGGTTTTCCTGAAATTACCCATATGGATACTATCTCAACCATAATTAAGTAAAAGACTGAGGGAGGATATCAAGGAAAATGATTATAGTGTTTAAAAAAAAACATGTAATATTTCTTATAATTAACAAACTTACCTAACTTTTATAATCTAAGCAAATTAGTTAAATAGATCTTATCTTAAAAACCAGATGAGTACTATTCCTCTTTAATAATTGAGTTAGTTGAATATTTAATTTATTCATAAATATAATATCTCAATTTATTTTGTGTTTCGTATTTATCTATTTTTTAAATATAATCTATGTAATAGTTGCACATGTTAAATGTTTTATCAAATGATAATTTTAGCCAATATATATGATTATGAAGGGTATTTCAGGAAAGATAACATTTATATATTGCAAATAATTAACTTAACAAACTATTTTATAATACTTTTCATCCTTAATATAAGAATTATATAATTAATTTACTGATATTAAAGAAATTTGTTAAATTAATAATTTATAATAATAAATGTTGTCTTCTTTAAAATACTCAAAACAATCCTCTGCATTGAAATTATTTTTTATGAAAACTCATTAACATGCGTGATAATTATGGGATTACTAGGAAGCTAAACAGGAGGATTATGGTTTTATATTTAGAATTAAATTAGGTCTTTAAATATTACCTCTGGTCCTAATTATAAGAGCTAATTGACTAATTTGAGGAGATTAATAAAATAAGTTAATTTAATTATTTGTAATAAAATAATGTTGTCTTTCTTAAAATATTTTTGCCAATCAAGTATATTGGCTAAAACTATCATTATTAGAAGGATTATTTTTAAAAAAAATATATAAATATGAGAGATAAATTAGATTAAAGTCTTATAATTATGACCAAAATAAAAATCGAATAAAATCTTATATTAAAGACGAGGTAGTAACTCTTATAATCCGAGAAACTGTACGGGTTGTCAAGATAATTATGGGTGGATTCTTTACGCCATAGCTTTTTCCGCATGATCTTATCGCATCACTTCCGTTTGTGTCTGCATCTCCGCCCACGTTTCTGTTTTACCTCTTTTTTTTTTGGGGTCTTCTTTCGCTACCTAATGTCACTACCACTTATTATTTTATTACAAACGAGACAAATGCAGTTTTATCCAAAGAAAAGGAAAGTGGTTTCTTCACATTTCCATACCAAACACCATGTCACCCCCCCCCTTTTTTTTTAATCATGCAAGCATCTCCTATCCAAATTAAACCAACAACCCACATCCCACAATAATTAATTAAAACACCTCATCACTTAAAAGCATTTCACCTACAACAAACTACAAATTAAAGGATGTCAATTTATCATGAAAGCTATATCAATATTATTATTATTGCTTTGGACTATATACTCTCACAAATAACTTCATACATTACATAATAAAGTTTATTGCAAGTTATACCATTTATTAGCTATAGACATTTTACTGTGCATGCAGTGTGTTTAAATTTATGAGCTATATACATAAAGTTTATTGCCTTCATGTTTTATTCTGCCCCGTTTGCATTGATTCCAATTTTTTCGAACGAAACACACCCTCTCTATGATAAATTGTCAACATTAATTTTACTTTTATTTTAAAAGTTAAAGTATATATTTGCTCTTTTAATTTTATCTAAAGTTTCAGTTTGGTCTCTTAATTTTAAAAAGCATACTTTTGGTCCTTTAACTCTAAAATTTTTAATCTTAAATGATGATTTTCTGTAACAATTAGGGTTGTTTTGAAAATTAAACTTAATATTGTAATATTTAGTAATGTTTTATTAACATTTAATAATTTAATATCATCGTTTTTTTTAACAATTCTGGGATTATATGACTAAAAGTCTATTTTTTAATATTAAAGAACTAAAATGAATCCTTATGTGAAGTTAAAGGATAAAAACATACTCTAGTCTATTTTAAATGTTCATAGATATTTTTGCGCGCAGAAAAATTTATGGTGTTCGGCACACGCTATGAAAAAGTCTATGAATAGATTTACAACCCCACCACGAAAGGTGGAGAACAATGTTATTTTTGCTCTCATTTGGAACATTCATAGGTACGTTTACCTGTAAAAATTGGAGTGACTTGAAAGTTCAAGGCTTCCGCCATTCGTTGGCAAATGAATTTAGGCCCCACCAAAAGGATATTCTGCAAATCAATAATAGTTCATATACCGGAATCCGTCAAAACTGCTGAACGATTATTAATTCCATGTCAATTGCATGTGATTGTTAGATCTAATATCAAGAATTATTGCTAAAAGTTTGAAAGATTCTAAATTAAATCGCTGAACATTTGACTATTTAACTCTTAAATCACTTCTAAATGAATCCTTTTTTGATTTAACTGTAACTTAGCTTCCAAAATTACCTCCAAATTATTGTCACAGTTCTCTTTTATCAAGGCAAACAAAATTGCCCATGAGATCATGCTATTAACAAAGATTCTTTTCGTCCTAAATAATACTCCTCCAATCCTTAATATAAAATCCAATTGTTAAGTTGGTTTTGATCATATATATAAGACTTATTTTTATATTTATTAATTTTTTTTCTAAATTGCCCATATAAATACTTTTTTAACCATAATTAAGTAGAAAAGGAAGAAGGGTATTAAGAAAGATGATTATGGTGTTTTAAGAAAAAACGTGTCACATTTTTAAAATTAATTAACTTATGTAACTTCCTCAATCTAATTAAATTAGTTAAATGGGTCTTATATTAAGGGCCGAAAGTATATACATCAATATATTTCTTACTAATTTGAACAATTTTAGCGTATTGACTATAGAGCCATTTTTAATTTTCTTCAATCCCAACAGTGCCAGTTGTAATTGAGTAATGCTAATAAGAATAAATAATAGATACTACCTCCGGTTCTTGATATAATATCTTGTTTGACTTTTATTTTGATTCTAAATATAAAATCCTAATCTACTTTATCTCTTATATTTATGTATTTTTTTTCTAAAATAGTCTTTTAATAATGATAGTTCTAACCGATACATTTGATTAGTAAGGATATTTAAAAAAACTTTATTTGTTATAAATAACTAACTTAACTTATTTTCTTATCTTATATTTAGGACCGAAGGTGGTATTTAGTGTCTTTAATTCTGCGTAATGTATTTTGGGCTAAGTTAAATTTTGTGTAATGAAATTGTTTCCATTTCAATTGTAATAACCAAAGGGCGCCTAACACAGAATAGTCGTCCGTGTAGTCAGCATAATAAGACAACGATGATTGACCTCTAAACCTATCAAGACAGTGGCTTAAGGAACGGTGCGTTAGATAAAAACAATGCAGGAGTTAAACTGGAGAAAAAAGATTAAAAGTTAATTTAAATTATCATCATACAACCTAAAAATGCCTTGAATCATTAACATAATTTTTCAACTTTCTTTACAATTTCTTAATTTGATAAACTGAGATCATAACATTATGCATTCACATTATCAAAATCACCAAACATTTCAAGTTAGCCTACTGAATTGGGCGGGTTAACCAGATTGATTTGGATCACCTTGGGCTTAGGTCGATTCCCACTGTCCTTTTTCTGGGTTGTGGAATGGACCAGCCGGGCCATCGATTTTCTGCTCACCCGATTAGTTCAGTCTCTTTTTAATTTAATGATTAACAAAATAAAGGAATACTATATTAAAAAGCCAAAATGCTTTTATAAAAGAAAAGCCCCTATTTTATAGGTATTTTTATTTTTTTAGGTTAATATAATTTTTTGCTCCTGAAATTTGACTCTATTTCGTTTTTGGTCTCTCAAATTTTAAACCCAAGGTTTTAGTTCCTAAAATTTCATCTATCTTAAAATGTTAGTCTCTAACGATACAATAGCATTAAAATCTGCTGAAGTATAGCCAATGATGTTAAAAGTGGTGATGTGAACTTACTAAATGATACCTAGCTGGATCTTGTGTGGATAACTAATGCGCACAGTGAACAACTCTCGAAAACAAATAGTGTGGAAGTAAAAATAGGAGGCTAAAGAGCTGCATTTTTAGGATTTGTTCTTTTTTCTTTATCCTTCTGTTATCCACACAAGATTCGGTTTGGTGTCATGTGATGAGTTTACATTTCCATTTTAATTTTTTTATGACACTTTAATAGATTTTAACATTGTTACACTTTTGAGGAACTAACATTTTAATATGGACTAAATTTTAAAGACTAAAATCATGATTTTAAAATTTGAGGGATTAAAATCAAAATAGATTCAAATTTCAGAAATAAAAAAATTATATTAATCATATTTTTTTCCTTCCATATCAGTGCATTATAGGTGATAATAATTACAAGGAAAAAAAAACCCCAAATGCTGCATTAAAGGAGTTCAATTATTGCGTGTCATGGACAGCGAGCGTAATGATCATGTCTGGATATTTTATTAACACGCTGCTCTGTCTGGCTCCCATTTCATATTCCTTCATTCACCACTCAAATTAAAATAATCGTTCCCACATAAACATTGCGTCCTTGTCATCAATAAAATCAATTTTCTTACGCAAATTAGCATATTTTTAATTAATTTGCGATAAACTCGTTTGAATCTAATTTACCTATTTACAAATAAGTGCTCTCTCTCATCTAAATCAAAATAAGAAATATTCTTGTACTTGCTTCTAAATAAAAGAAAAATTATGACCATACACTCACATAATAAATATCAGTAAATTTTTACAGAAATACCATTCATGCATTATCGCCTAACGAAAGAGGAAAGTGATTGGTATGTGCTATGTGACACCAATAAGCTCGTTTCATGATCAATCTAATCAAACAGTCATGTGAAAGCGAATCGGATTTCCATATTCTTGATTTTCTTTTTGCCAGATTTCCATCTCCCCAGTCAAACACAATTGGAAACTTGTTTGCTTGGTTTTCCTAAGATGCATGCTTGAAGCAAAATCCATCCCTTCATCAGTGTTTTAATAAGCAATACATCGTTTTATTGTCATCATAATCAGCATAAGTGTGTTTATAAAAATTTTAGGAAACTATACTATCCTGTTTCAGCCTTATATACAAATTACAAGTTTTATAATATTATTTTTTATTTAAAAAATAATTACTAATAACATAAATACATAATACTATCTCCGGTCTTAATTATAAGAGCCAGTTGACTAATTTGAGGAGATTAAAAAAGTAAGTTGAGTTAATTATTTGTCATAAATAGGTGTTGTTTTTTCTAAAATATTCTTGCTAATCAAGTGTATTGATCAGAACTCTTATTATTAGAAGGGCTACTGTGAAAAAATGTATAATATGAGAGACAAAGTGGATTGGGGTTTTATATCTAGGACCAAAGTAAAAGTCGAACAGAATCTTATATTAAAGATCAGAGGTAGTATTACAAACGAGGATAAACTCACATATAAAGTTTTAGTTACCAATTCAATTCTAAACGTAAATTACTTGCAGAGAAAAATCTTAGTCACAAGTTTAAGTTATTTGGAGCATACCTAATCATTGCTTTCTAATTTTATTCGTTTTTAGTTCTTATCGTAGACATAAAAAGAAAAGAAGGATATGAACATAACTTGTAAATATAACTAAAAAAAATTAAAAATTTTGTCAATTTAATGCATTTATATCTTGATATGTAAGAATGTGTTACAAATCATTTACATTAAAAATTGGAGTGATCTAGGATCCATGTGTTCACATTTATAATTGTAATTTTTGAATGAAGTTATGAAAATTATTTTTGATTTATAAGATTATTTCTTTTCCCTATGTTTTCTTGCATATCAGGACAGCGTGCGGCGAGTCCTGAAAAGCAAACGCGGCGCTATCTGTGTCATCTTTCTCTGTCTGTGTTGTCTCTCTCCCTTCCCTTTCCCTCAGTCCCTCCCCGTCCGTTTGATATTTCTGGCTTCATTTTCCTTCATTTTCTTCCGCACTCGTCGGGGCAGTGTAAAGAAAATCAATCAAGCATCAATAGAAAAGAAAACCACTGGTAGAGTCTAAGTTTATCAGAGAAGAGAGAGAGGTTGTGAGCCAGCGGGCAATGCTGGATTGGACTAGAACTTAGTCAAAGCCGACCAACCAGGGGAGAGTATATGGGTGGTGGAACGACTCTGGTGGACGGGATTCGTCGCCTTTTTCAACGTCGACCTTCTTCTGCAATCAAGTCCTCTGATGAAGAGCCTAGTCACGTTCATAACTATCACAATGCCGATCGTATTGCTAGTGGCAACCATAACCACAAGTTCGTGAGAAATTTGCGCGCTCAATTAGCCACTCTTCCCAAACAGGAGAGAGAGGAAGGCGAGGGGGCTGAGGACGGGCTCACGATTGAGGACGATTTTGATATCTCTGGCTTGAGGCGTATCAAGGTTCCCACACGAGCGTACTTCAAAGTTGCTTCCATGGATCCTTCAAAAAAGGTTATTTTCTCATGTGCTCTTTCCTTCTTTTTTCCGATTACTTATTCGTATTATTTTCTGTTGGAAGATCTGGTTCTGTTGGTTTTTTTGGCTGCGATCCGATTCTTCAATGGTTTTATTTTACGTACTGTTTTTTATTGTTTAATTCTTGAGTTGTTTTGTTGTTTAGTGATTCAATTGGCTAGTGCCTACTGGGCATTTGGGTATTCGATTTAGTGTGCATTTTTAATCTGGGTTACGATTTTGTTGGACGGTAGTATCTCGTAAAATTCACTCTTAAGATTTGTCTGAGACTTTAAGAAAGGGTAAATAAGTAAACACCAAGGAGTTAAGCTTACATTAAACGAATAATTACTTCCTGGCAGATATTGATTTTTTTTTTTTTAACAAATTTGATTCTGTTTGTTGGGAATAGTAACATTCATCAACACGGACAAGAACTGGATAGGAATCCATATTTGCCTCATGGTTGGCTGAGAAAACGTGTTCACCAGTTTTCACGAAACAAACTCTGCCAAAAAGAAAATGTAAATAATAGAACGAGATATTTATTTGTTGTGATTTACAAGTAATGGGCCAGAGGCATGCGGTTAACCTAATTCTGATTCATCTGCACTTATATTATAACCGTAATGTTGTGTTATTAGCGTTTGACTTACCTTCTTTCGTGTCTATTAATCATTAGTGACATTCCTTATGAAGATGTATATAATTTCATAGTCTTCGGTGTGCTTGCTTTATGCTGCTAATTGCTCTTATTGTGTGTTTTACATATTACACCATAGGAATGACCGCAGGTCAAAAGAAAGTTTCAAATTGTTTTAAACTTGTAATATTTGAGTATTCCTTACCACCTTTACAGTTCAACAATGTGTTATGTTTGTGAATGATTTTTAACAGGGCACACCAGAAACAGAGTTCTTCACTGAGTACGGAGAGGCAAGTCGATATCAGGTCCAAGAAGTTATAGGAAAAGGAAGTTATGGTGTCGTAGGTTCTGCAATTGATACTCATACTGGGGAAAGAGTTGCAATTAAGAAAATTAATGATGTTTTTGAGCATGTCTCTGATGCCACAAGGATCCTAAGAGAAATTAAACTCCTTCGGTTGCTCCGACATTCTGATATAGTAGAAATCAAGCATATAATGCTTCCTCCTTCACGGCGAGAGTTCAAAGATATCTACGTTGTGTTTGAGTTGATGGAATCTGACCTTCATCAAGTAATCAAGGCTAATGATGATCTTACACCTGAGCACCATCAATTTTTCTTGTACCAACTTCTTCGGGGCTTGAAGTATATACATTCTGGTATCCTTCTGATTAGATCCTTGGATTCTGTACACAGTGAGACGGAAATAATATGCTTTATATTTTCCTTGCAGCAAATGTGTTTCATCGTGACTTAAAGCCCAAAAATATTCTTGCTAACGCTGACTGCAAACTAAAAATATGTGATTTTGGGCTTGCTCGAGTTTCCTTTAATGAGGCACCTTCTGCTATATTCTGGACTGTAAGTAGTCTGCTGAGCATACCATGGCAATACTCTCTCGTTGACTGTTATTATTCCTTTAAGATTTTTAGTAGGAAATTGCAATAAATTATCTGATCTTTGTACCTGTTATTATCTTTATAAGCCTTGTGATGATTTAATTTACACACTCTTGTAAAGGACTATGTTGCAACTCGATGGTATCGTGCACCAGAATTATGCGGTTCTTTTTTCTCAAAAGTAAGCTTTTTATCTTTGATACCTCATTATCCTCTGTAGTTTGTAGCATCTATTTGTGGCTGAAAATAGTAGAGGCATAATACTGTCAATGATGCATGCCTAATTATCACACCACTCAGTTGGCTGCTTGTCAATTTTGAGCTCTTGCATGATACACGTTAAGTGGTCTTGATTTAGTTGATGCAGCACAATTTTTTTTTTTTTGGGGTGAATTCAAATTTTCTTTTTTCTGCTTGTGTTATTGATGGAGGTTTATTTTCTTTGGTAGCAACTGATAATTTGCGTTGTTGATCCTCTCTAGAAAGATAAGACCGAACAGCATCAGAATGTTTCTGATGATCAGTGCTATAGGAAGTTCACTAAATTATCATACTGCTGAATTTTATGGAGTTGTTGGTCTTAAAACTTAAACTGCTTCATAGTCATAGATGGTCAAGATACATGGCCCTTTTTGGATGTCATTCGTGTTCGTTCTTATTTTTATCTTTGAAATTAAAAAAGTCATCACATTACCTTCATCATGTATAATTTTCTTTTCCAATACGGAGAGTGATGCTTCATTAATATTGCGCAAAAGATTATTTGAATATACTGTATCATGGCTGGCATTTTGGTGTTGTTTATCTAAATAAATGCTCTACAAAGATCCGCACAAGATTGTTTAGTAACCAAAGCTCAGAGATATAATATAGGGGACATAATATGAACCATGAATTGATGGTTTTACCTAAAGTATCGTGATTTATTCTAAAGCCTTATTCTGAGTGTATTTCCTCAATGGCGATGCATTTGTCCCATTTTTGTTTGTGTTACTTGTCTGTTATCCTTCGCTGCATCTTTTTAGCACTAGAGCAGTTTACCTCATCTCTCACTCTGTTTCTAAAATTTTGGAAAAGCGTTTTGAAATGTTCATAATTTGAATTTGTCTTTTGCAGTATACCCCTGCAATTGATATTTGGAGCATCGGATGCATTTTTGCAGAAATGCTCTCTGGGAAGCCATTGTTTCCTGGTAAAAATGTGGTGCACCAATTGGATCTCATGACTGATTTACTTGGTACTCTCCTCCTGCTGAAACCATTTCGAGGGTTAGTCCATCCAAAAATCATTTGTCATTTTCTAACAATACTTGAGAAACATATGAAATGCTGCAATGGTATTAACTAACAATTATACTATTGATGATTTTAAATTCTTTCCTACTATGATTTTGAAATTTGGCCAGTTAATAGTCACAGATTGATGTCTGATTTTTACTTTTTTGTTGTTCCTTTGTGAATAATTCTTAAAATCACAGATTCGTAATGAGAAGGCTAGAAGGTACCTCAGTAACATGCGGAAAAAGCAGCCAGTTCCACTTTCTCAAAAGTTCCCTCATGCAGATCCATTGGCCCTTCGTCTACTGGAGCGCCTGCTTGCATTTGATCCTAAAGATCGTCCTACAGCTGAAGAGGTTGATCTTCAGTTACCTAAATATACGGCAACTAGTAATTACCAAAGTAGAAATTTTGTTGAGTGAAACTGCTCTAAGATTGGGGTCCAGAGATATTTCTCATGTTCCTTAATATGTATATTTTTTTCCTTGTGCTTATGATTGCAGGCATTAAGTGATCCTTACTTTCGTGGTTTGGCAAATGCTGAGCGTGAGCCAGTATCTCCTCAACCGATTTCAAAACTTGAGTTTGAGTTTGAGAGAAGAAAATTGACTAAAGATGATGTTAGAGAGTTGATTTATCGAGAGGTATGGCCATACAGGTGGTGAATGTTGCTTCAATAGTCTCTCCTTTTTTGCTTTGGTTGTAATCAATGCTCTGTTTGAAGTAAACAGATTCTAGAGTATCATCCTCAAATGCTTCAGGAGTATCTGCGAGGTGGAGATCAGACCAGCTTCATGTATCCCAGGTAAAGCAGTATTGTAAATGCTGGGAATCTGAGATTGCCTTTGCCTACCTTATTGATTTTAAGACACCCGACTCCAAGTGTACATTGATTTGTTAAATTTCTTACTTGAGATATAATGGCAATTATGGACTTGATTAAACTTCGTGGATTGTTGCCTTATACACAGTTAAATTAGTTCTATCTGCTTTGCTGTGTGGTTTTGTCTGCCAGTGTTTGCGACAACAATTTAGAGGTTTTTTTTTTTTTAATTTATGACATCTATATTCTTATTTAATGCTTGCATTTAAGGATTTTCTAAAAACTTGCTCTTCAGTGCTTGAAGAGGTCTTCATTGTAGGCCTAGTTGCATTTTCCGATACAGACTCAAGGTTGCGTTGGATGATTTTTGATCTTAACTGTCTTGTTTTGACTCCTTAACTTACGGTTTGCATCTGCTCCATTTTGGACATCCTCAGCTAGAATCAAATCAAAGCGAATGTCATAATTTCATTTGAGTGGTGGTTAATTTACAGCAAGTGGCTCAATTTTTTTTAACCGTCCAGTCCTTATGCTCAAAGCAGAACATGCATGCTAATACAATGCCAACATGTTGGGGAATCAAGAAAATTTGATTTGCTCATATGCTTGACCTTTTATTGATGGCTTGATGCGTATATTAAAGCAGATATGCAGAGAACTGATGTCTCTCCTGCCATCGGGCATGGTGAAACTAAATGAATTGAGATACTCAGCAAAAGTATACGATGTGCTTTTTCACAAAACCTAAATCATCACATATAAGGAGAATCCATACCTTGTATGCATGTATTGTTGTTTCATTAAATTTTGTTTGCTTTTTGTTATTTTTATTTGCAAAATTGTTACAAATGTAGCCACCATTTGCTGAGAACTGGCATGTGTTTTATTCGCCCCTGCTGTAAAATTTAGTTTGTTCTAAGTATTTGGTTTTGATGATGCTAGTCCATTTACTTGTTTGAATAATTTGATTTTTGAGAATCTACTGGTATTTAATTTATGTTTAAAATGAATTAAATAGACCTTTGATTTTTTTCCTTTTTATTCTTTTTAATATGTAGACAATAGAACTATATTCAAAATCAGTGCAACTTTTCCTGAATTTTGTTCAAATGACACGAATTTTCTTTCTATTTTAGAAAATTACAAATTACAGAGTCACATGCAGGCTTTTCCCGAAAATAGAAATAAGCATAACTGTCAAAAGATCTGTAATTAAAAGGGGGGAAAACTTAAGTCCGTTTTATTCTTGGTTTTTGGGGAAGTCTGTGTAGGTTTTAAAAATGAAGGATTGTTTGTCTAATTTTAGAATAATTCACATGGTTGGGATAATTTACCTCCTGTTTTAGAAGTTTGTGTAGTATTTGAAAATTAAGGTTTGGATTAGATCTTGATTATGAACCATCTTGAAGTTTTCTATCAAGGAGGTTAATTATCATATGTTTGGTTCTTGCGTTTTTCCAGGCTGTACTGTTCTTATTCTCTTTTGAATTGAAACAAAAGGGTTTTTGTAATTTGAGTAAAATTGGAGGAAGTCATCATTTGTTTTCTTTTTTTTATTTTGCATGTCATCTGAGAGCTTTGTTGTGCAGTGGGGTAGCTACAATGCTGTCAATTTCAGCTTGGGTTTATTTGCCAATAATTTAATGTTATCCTACTATGCAGTGGGGTTGATCGCTTCAAGCGACAGTTTGCACATCTTGAGGAGCACTATGGAAAAGGTGAACGAAGCACTCCTTTGCAAAGACAGCATGCCTCCTTGCCAAGGTAAGGCTTGGTTGCAAAAATCTGGGATCTTGGGCAGTTCTCAGGTTCAGATTAGTGGCATTTTCTTGATTTAAACGATGTGAAGTGATAGACCTTTGGAGTCACATGCATTGATTATGAAATATAATTTTTCTAGAGAACGAGTACCTGTTCCCAAGGATGAAGCTGGTCAAAACAGCGACTTAGAAGGGCGAACTGCTGCAGCTGTTGCAACAACGCTTCACAGTCCTGATGGGACTGAAGCTGCACAAAATGGACCAAACCAAGGTACACGCAGCCTGTTGAAGAGTGCCAGCATCAGTGGCTCCAAGTGTGTTGGTGTGAAACCAAATAAAAATATAGAGGTAATGAAATTTCTTTTCAAATTCATGGTTTTTAACCATATTTTCTGCCCTTTTGTGTGTTGGGCTCCAGTGTTTTTTTTTTTTTTGGGTTCGTGTTAAAGTACTGTCTTGACTATTGCTGTGCAATTTCATTACAATAACGTAGATAATCATGGAGAAACCTCGCAAAACTCTCTCTTACTCCTGTTCTCTGTTATCTGCATTATTTTTCTTGGGAAAGATTCCTTCCATTCGTTGTTTTGATTTATCTGTAATATTTAAGGCATATTTTAGTCAAATGATACATAGGAGACCTATGCCTGCTAGTGATGCCTGGTGTTTTATATTCAAATTTATACTAATGAAATGTATTTTCGCGGGTGTTAATGTTGTCTGAATTCTTTTTACATAGGGGGAGACTATTGAAGAGATGAATGATGAGGAAGTGGATGGGTTGTCAGAGAAGCTTGATGCCGTTCATGCTTAGAGCCAGACTGTTTCTTTATTTTGAAACTACCTCTGTAAAGGTGCATTAATTATATGCCACCACTCTGAAAATAGAAGAAGAATTTTGTGTATAGTTGTTTGAAGTTTTGTTTTAAAATATTTCACGACTTTTTGCCTGTCTAGTGCCTAATTCTAGGACTTCATTGTAAACATCTTGTGGTTGGCTATCTATGTTTTTATGGAAAAGTAGTTTATACTATATTTCAATTATCAATTATCATTATTACTAAATATCAGGAAAGGGGTGGTGGTCACAATAACTTTGGTATCTTTTTTTTTTTTTTTTGAATGAAACTTTGGTATCTTTTAAACCTATTTATAAGGCGAAGGGACAAGGAATTTTTTATTTTATTTATAAATCACATTATTAAATTTTGCCTATGAGTGTACGATTTTATTCTCTACTTATTATGTTGATTTTCTTCATGTATATTAAAAAAGAATAAAGTTGAAAAGTTATTAAATTTTAAAATAGAGATAATGGAGTTTAAGGTTATTCTAAAAAAATAAGTTTAAGATTTTTTATTGTTTGTGTTAAAAATGTTGGATGTAGAT
The DNA here is from genome assembly GCF_004799145.2 of Neltuma alba. NCBI lineage: Eukaryota > Viridiplantae > Streptophyta > Magnoliopsida > Fabales > Fabaceae > Neltuma > Neltuma alba. The sequence continues at coordinate 52,620 of NW_021633137.1, forward strand.
CTTCTTATACTTACTCCGTCTCTAATTATTTGTCATGATTTTAAGTTTTAATAATATCCCAGTTAATTACATAGAGGATGTTGAAACGGAGAGAGCATAAGTTTATATCAGTGGCAATAGATGGATGATAAAACAAAAAAAATGATTTTTTTTTTTGGCATCATGCATGGATTCTGCTTTTATTATGTGTGTAATTTTTATTATAAAGACAAGCCGAGGGAAGAAAGAGGTACAATAATTTCTTCAATCAAAAAGAGAGAAATAGACATGAAAGCAAATGAAATCTGTTTTACCCTCTTTCCAACCTGACTATGCCTATTTCCATATTCCATGTTTAATATTTTACCTTCGTATAGAAATATATTTATAAAAAAATATTATAAATAAAATCAATTATGTTATGCTGAGCATATGAAAACTCATGAATAAAAAACTATTGTTGCTCTTCAAAGGCTTCCATGCTTACACGGCAGACTTAAACAAAGACTCAGCGTTAAAATTGCGCTCACTAGCATTTAGACGAGAAATATTAGTGAAAATTACTAAAATAGAAACTAGAGAATTGAGGTTTGTATCAAATCTTTTATATTTTATTTTCTTAATAATATCTCTCTTTTTTTTTGCGTTGGCAACTGATATCCTGAGCTAAGCCATCTTTCGGGTATAACAATGGGTTCAGACTAATTCGAATCGAGGCATGACAAACTATTAAAGTTGGCACCCCTGACCCCTAAGATGTTATGTTCCCACGTCTTCAACTTGAGACTCGTGATTAAGCTAAAACAGCCTCAATCAACTGATCTAATCATCAGGTTCGTAGTAATGTCCTTTAAGCACGTAGCATATCCCATACCAAAATGGGGATAGTGCGAGCGTGATGCTAACAAATGTCATCAAGTTATATCTGGTTGGATAGGTCTATAAAAAATTTATAAATGCTTTTAATAAAACTTTTTATAATAAAAATGAAAGTACAAATCACATGTTCTGCGATAACCAAAAAAAAAAAAACAATGAGGGCACATGATATGATTTTTTTAAAAAACCTAATTCTATTATTAAGTATTAACTAAATAAAATGATACATAATACTCCACGATAGCAGCAAAAGCAACACAAATTCCATTGAAGCATTTCAGCCTCTGGAACAAAGAGGAAAAAAAAATTACTTCCAACCAAACGAGGCATATACGATAATCTGGCTTCCAAATTATTTTGGAATAAAGCAAATTATTTTCAGCCCCACGCAACTGGACACAGAAAGATCATATCCAAGTGATACAGATGACAAAGAATCTAAGCTAAGGAACGTAAACGAAGAATATATCCAACAACATCCAATATTCAAATCACAAAGTGCAAACGTAATCGTCCACTGGTGGTAACAAATTATAAAGGAATTAAGCAGACACACATAAGCCAACAAGAACAAATCCGTGAGGAATAATCAGACAAGATGCCAAAAGTCCTTTGGTCTTATATATACACACACCCATTTTGATTTTTTTTTTTTTTGACTAAACCCATTTTGATTTTATACTGTGAGACTGCATATTACAGATAAGAAAAGAGACAGAAAAAAATTCATTATTGATCATTATTTTAAAATTTTCCAGACTGTAATTGATAATGACACAGAGAAAAGTTATCATCTGACCATCCTTTCCCTAGTTGTTTAAGATTCCTTTGCTTCGCTTCCCTTCCATCATGCAAATTCCAAACATAGCATGAGAAATGAGGATACATGGAGAGGCGGGTTTTAGAAACCAGCCAAACATGTCGATGGCCTTGTAGTCTAGTGTCGTCAAAACTACTTTATAAGGAGGAGGTTACGGCTTTGATTCTATTCATAATTTCAGACTGTTGGTACTTACCCTTTTAAAAAAGACAGAGAAATAAGGCAGCCAGACACAGAATTTTTATCAGCAATGGACGAAGGTTGCTTGAGGCAGATCAGGAGTTCGGTTTTCGCAGCAATGTCAAAGGAATGCGGAGACATATACAGAAACCAGACTCCTGAGCTGCACCAAGAAACCTTTGTTATTACAGAAGACACCAACATTATTCTCCACGACTGCCTGATGGCTTAGTATTGTACGGTTTGTATAGGCAGCAAGGTGTGGCTGCAAAGCTGTCCTTGTCCAACAACACATTCCATCCAAGCAGGTTTGGTGATATATGCTAATTAATTAAAGCTCATCTTCAATATTAGGTCTTAGATTCGGATGCTTGTTTGAATTCCTTTTGTATTACTTGTAGTGTAAATTACACTACAAATTATCTCTTATATTTAGGACCAGAGGTAGTGTGTGTATATGTACTACCTCTGGTCCTAAATAAGTAAATATAAGAGCTAGTTGACTAATTTAAGTAGATTAAGAAAATAAGTTAAGTTAGTTATTTGTAATAAATATGTGTTGTCTTTCCTAAAATATCCTTGTTAATTAAGTGTATTGGCTAGAACTATCATTATTAAATGGACTTTCTTAAAAAAAATGCATAAATATGAGACACAAAGTAGATTTGAATCTTATATTTATGACTAAAATAAAAGTAAAAAGAGGTCTTATATTAAGAACTGGAGGTAGTACGTGGATATAAGGAAAAAAAAACTTAGGTCAACTTTCTTATAATAACTATTATCTCAAGTTCTCCAATCACATATTGTCGTATGTTCTATTTGTTTTCATATCATCATTTAATCCTAAACTCATATAGAAAAAATAATACATATGATAAAGTGTGATGGGAGAACTTGACATAATGGTTGTAAATTAATTAAGGAATTTGAACTAAGTATTATCCTCTCTCTCTCTCTATAAATATCCACCACTAGAGATGAAAGTGATGAATCTGTTTTATGAAACATATCTAGTATTTTATTAATAGAGATCTCAATTATTGATGAAGGGGAAAAGAAAAAAGAATCTTCATTCAGTGTGCTTCATGCGAATCATGGAATCCTTGTAGTTGCTTTTTCCTGCCGACGGCAAGGTTCAGGTTGTGTTAAAAACCTAGTCTAATATAAGGAAGTTTAAAATAAATGGAAATTAATGTTCATACATTGTACAGTATTTTTACTTATATCTGTGAGATCCAATAGTAATGCACTTTACTATTATGAATTTCAACAAAGGAAAAAAAAATCAAGATATCATTTGCAGACAAAGAAAGAAAGAAAGCAAATGAAAACTTTGTCATAAAAAATGTTGATTCGGTAATCAGCGAACAGCCAGTTAAAGTGGTTGGTTAAAATGTTATTTTAATATTTCATATAGTTCAGAAATAACATTAGTCCCTTAACATTTATTTATAATTCTTGAGACTTAATTCATATAAACTTTTTTACAGAGTGTTTATGTATAATTTTTTGGGGACCTTTTTCATAATTTTTCTGGTGAACCAATGGCCAAAATAACAAATGCTCAACAGAGAGGCCACAATGCACATTTTTTAGTACTTTAGGGTTGATGTTACACTATTTAAATGGTTAAGATACTCAGTAGCTTTGAAAGAATAATTTAAAAATAAAAGTACTCTTTAACCTTTTGTTATACTCTGATCCTTTTATAAGAGCCTGATAACTGAATTATACAGTTTAAAAAAACTGTTAAGATTAGTTAAATGTAATAAATATATAAAAAAATTAATTTTTTTCCTCCTAAGTATGCCTTTATTTGCAAAGGGCAAGTAGAGAAAAATAAAGTAGTAATGAGAAAAAATATGAAAGAGGATGTACGTGGTATGTCAAGTTGTCAATCTTTTAATTAATACTACCTCCGGTCCTTAATATAAGACTCCGTTTGACTTTTATTTTGGTCCTAAATATAAGACCCCAATCCACTTTGTCTCTTATAGTTATCCATTATTTTTCAAGATAATCCTTTAATAATGATAGTTGTAGATAACAAACTTGATTAGTAAGGATATTTTAGGAAAAATAACACCTATTCATTACAAATAACTAACTTAACTAAGTTCCTTAATCTCTCCAAATTAGTCAACTGGGTCTTATAATTAGGACCGGAGGTAGTACAATATACTACCTCTGGTCCATAATATAAGATTTTGTTTGACTTTTATTTGGTCTTAAATATAAGATTTCATCTACTTTGTCTCTTATATTTATACATTTTTTTTTTTCAAAGTAGTCCTTCTAACAATGGTAGTTTTAGCCAATACACTTGATTAATAAGGATATTTTAGGAAAGACAACACCTATTTATGACAAATAATTAACTCAACTTACTTCTTTAATCTTATCAAATTAGTCAACTAGCTCTCATAATTAGGACCGGAGGTAGTATAAAATTAAGGAAAAACCAATTCATAGGTTTTTATAGTTTGCCTCAATTTTGAATCGATGTCTGTAATTTATTTCTTTTGAATAGGCTTCTCATATTTTGTTCGTTAAACCCATTCATTCCTCGTGCTCTAAACTGTCATAACACCGTTAACCTTAACAAGTTGGAGTTGACACCTTGATAGGTAACATGAGTTGGCAGTCAAGTGGACTAATTATGATGCCACGTAGATCTGGAACACAAGAAGACCACCCTCACCACTCGAAAAGAAACCACCATTATTCTCTCCCATTTCTGCAATTCATTCTCCACATTCATTCTCAAAGTCTCCAGCTTTCACCCTCCTCTCTCAATTTTCTCTCTTTCTTCGTGATTCATTGTGGGGTTTGAATTTTGTGGAGGACGCCGTCAATATCTTCCAAGTCTGAACAATAAACCCAACCAGAACAATTTGAATCAGATTCATGATGATATGCCTCCAAGACGAAGATGAAAAATTCATGTTAGATCAATAACAAGAGGTAGAATGAGGGAGAAAGAAGAAAACCAAAAATATGAATGAAGAATCAAATAGTTATATTACTCACAAGACCTAATCAATCATAAGAGATTAAGAGCTTTTTCTTATTGCAGACCCTTGCTATAGTAATGGCAGCTTCTTCTTGTTTGGTTTTAGATTACTTGCATCTGAATTGATTCACCTCACTGAGAAGTCATCAGCTCAGTCAGCCCGCACCTCATTAGACTCTCAAGGACGAATGGATTTAACGGATCAAAAGATAAGGACCCAATTTTTTCTTTTTTTAAAAAAAAAACTAGAGGGACCTAATGCAAAATTGTGATAAACTTTAACGATCAGCCAATTAATTTGTCCTAAAATTAATTAAAGGTAAAAATGGAAAAAATATATTAAATGTTTAGACAAATTCAATTAGAATCTTTTTAAATCAAAACAATTCAAGTTTCAAATTCTTATGTAAAGAATAGAGAGAGTATGTATATATAATATATAATGCTCGAATCTAATTTAGTCAATGAGTCATATCAAACAGAATTAATTAAAAATTAACCTCAAAAGTCAAAACAATGTACAATATATTTACTTGTATCTCTGCGATACACTTTACGTATACTGTTATGAATTTCAACCAAAAAAAAAAGTTAAAAAAAAACCAATATATCGTTACATCAAAAGAAAGAAAGATATTGAATTGTGATAGATTGTTGGGAATCTATCATACACAAAAAGAAATGAGCAGAAGTTTTCCGTTTAACGAGATACAAATCACCTTGTAACGGCTAAAAAGTATATAATTTAATTTATAGGTTTTTCTGTTTGCCTAGCTTCATTTTAACGAGCTGCATGAAAGTAAATTTATGAACAAGGAAAAGATCACCTTCAATTTAATTATCTATTGATGTGAGTTGATGCACCTAAATCTTCAACAGACATTCTGGATTGGTTCGATGAATTTCCCATATCCGATCTATATTTCTGGCTTTATTGAAACAATGTATAGTTTTGAATTTTTCATGATTTTATAAGAAAAAATAAATAAAGTGGTTAGATTAAAATTCAGTTATCCCCATCATGAAATGAAAACCCTACTCATTTTATGAGATTCACTGGGAATTTAACGTGCGATTGATCAATACAATGGGCGTTTATAAGCACAAAGCAAGCTCAGGCACTTGAAATGCTTCAGCAAATTGCAACTTCATTAATTAATGCTTGTCTTTCTTTTCTTTCTTTCTTTCTTTTTGGCTTGTTAAAGGAGGTAATCCTATTCCAAGTACTGTCAAGCATTAAGTGTGGGCACCTCTCTCAGTAAATATTTAAATTTTGGTTTGTCACGTTATGAGGAACTAGTCTCTTTTACCAGACTCAATTTCATTGCTTTAATGCTTGTCTTTCATCTCAATCAACATTATGGCCCAAAAGTTTGGCCCAAGTCCACCCAAACTACGGTGTTTAGATTTCAACTTTTCGGCCCAAAAGAGCCTATTCATCACAGGAAACACTATTGCTCGCATTTGCGACTGGCTAATGGCTATAGTGCTGAGGAGAGGCCGGAGGAGTACCTGAATTCATAATGCTTCATTGTACCTGCTAGTGCTGGTTAAAAAAAGGCCAGATAAATTAACCATCTGAATAGTGTCTCATGATTATTTAAACATGTGTACTACAGTCACATGTAAATAACATGTTAATTTTTTTTTCAGAATGTTTGGATAGAAACCAAATTATAGTTTTAAAAATACCTTTACAGTTTATGAAATAAATATATGGAGGAATTTGTCTCGTTTTACATAACATTACTTTTAAAATCATTAGTTTGGAACAACCTTTAATTCCGGTTTGAACTTTGAATTAGAATATCTTAGCGCCTGGGGCCCATGGCATTTGAAAAATTGAACCCGAGGAGAATCAAAAGACGAGAAATAGCAATAAAGTGCAGCAAAGCATTCCAAATTTAAATAGTCATCGTCACCGATTCAGTTCCACATTGTCTTCACCCTCCTTGTCCCTACCTTCCTTCCTCCAGAATTCAAATCCAAAACCCCACAGAATCTCAAGTTTCATTCTTCAGAGCAATGGGTTGCGTCTCTTCTAATCTACTCAACCACAACGACGAGTTTCCTCAACTCGGTGCTTCCGCTATCGGCCACCACATCGTCTCTCTCACCTCCACCACCTATGGCCTCCTCAACCTCGACCCTCCTCAAACTCCGACCATCCCGCCCACTCGCTTCACCCTCGACTCCATCTTCTCGAGCCCACTTCGTGAACCCAAGCCCCTCTGGTCCGAACCAGAGGTCATTAACTCTTGGGAGCTCATGGCAGGTCTTGACACTGACAGTTTCCGATTTTCTCCTCTGCCTCTATGCAAACCCTTCACCACTAAAGATTCAACCTTTGATAAAGAAAACTCGAACCTAAACCGAAACCAGTTCAATCTTCAAAAGGAGTCCAGTGTTTCCGTCAAATCCGACTCAGTCAAGCCATTACTGGAGCGATTCGAGAGAATATGCCCACCCAATGGGGAAAACAGAGTGGTGATCTATACGACAACGTTGAGAGGCGTTCGAAATACTTTCGAAGCATGCAATGCTGTGAGGGCTGCGTTCGAGGGCTTTGGCGTTCAAATCTGTGAGCGAGATGTGTCCATGGATCGAGGGTTTAGAGAGGAGCTAAGGGAATTACTTAAAGGGAAGGAGGAGAAGGAGTCGATTTTGCCTCCAAGAGTGTTTGTGAAAGGAAGCTACATTGGTGGGGTTGAAGAGCTATTGAGGATGGTAGAGGAGGGTTTATTAGGGAAGCTTCTAGAAGGTCTGCCCAGAAAAAAAGCTGGTTCAGTTTGTGGGGGTTGTGGGGATATGAGGTTCTTGCCTTGTGATAAGTGTAATGGGAGCTCCAAGAAGGTGGTGGTGATGATGAAGGAAGAGATGGGTCAGAAGAAACAGGGGAGGATGGTTGTGATGAGGTGCACTAACTGTAATGAAAATGGCTTAGTGATATGCCCCATTTGTACCTGATTTATAGTGATTATTATTAGTAGGATTACTTTTTCATAGGTTTTGTCTCTTTGCTTATGTTCTTTGTGATAGTTATGGTGATGATTCTCATGTCACCATTTTTGTGACTTACATCACAAATGATTTTTTTCCCTTTTAAGAGGGAGAATTGACCTGCTAATGTAAAGACTAAAGAGAAATATGTGTACGTTGTGTTTAGTTGTTCCATTGCTTCATCTATGCGGCTGCTAATAGCTCCAGTTTAAGAAGGTTGAGGTTTGTGAATAGGCAGCCTTACATTCTTGGTATCTTTTGGGTAAATTGTCTGTCTGACGAGGCTTTATATAAACTCAGATCCAAAATTCCCAGCTCATTCATCTCCACATTTCCAAAGGACATATCCAAAAACCGCGTTCCAATATTCCTCAAGCCTTCTTTTTTCAGCTGCATCCATTTTGCAGTTCCAGTTAATCCATTGGAGCATATTTTTTTTTTCAAAGTTTTGGCGGAGGAAGGTTACAGAGATGAAATCTTCACGCAAAGCATGGCTAGGCACTTGTAATACCCCAGCAAATTGCGACTAATGTCTTGTGATGGTTTGTTTGGACTTTGGAGGGTCGGACGGCAACTCCAAAGAAGTCCCACATCGTGGAGTCAGCAGAGCCTCCAAGCAGAGAGCAGATATAAAAGCTAAGCGGACGCCCAGTGTAAAGCATACCTTTCTCGGCCTTTTGGCTAAGATCAAGTGTAGTATCTGTTCTTATCAGTTTAATATCTGATACGTGGGCCATCGGCCCACATGATATTAAATTTATTTTTCTAGGGGGAGGGTCCATCACAGTAGCTTGCTACTGGGATCCTCAAGCGTCGCCCATGCGTTGCACTACTGCACGGGCCTGGCGCGCCCCACCAAACCTAAGTTGGAAGATTGATTTATTATATTATTATTCACAGAGCCCATCACTGTTTCTCATCTCAATGGTAATGGCAGGAAAACTGTGATTTTTTATTTTCCATCAGGGTTTGCAGCACTGCGCGTTAGGACCTAAGTGTTTTGGCCCAAATCAACTTGTCTACTCTAAGCATACCTGTGTCGCTTAAAAAATGGTTATAAGATGTTTGATGAGAATGAAATGGCACTGCATAACCCCCCAAAATGAGTTCTGTATTTGTATAATAATGTTTAGTTACGTTTGGACCGTTTCTGTAGCTTACCTTGAACCGGATTTATGCAGTCTCTTGTTAGGGCACTAAGACAAGATGATATCCATTTTTTGGCTTCTCACATAGTTTTGCCGTAACCTCCCGTTGTCATCCACTTTGAAAATCAGTGAGGATCCACCTCCCTTTATCTCAGTGATGTCACCGAGGCCTCATTATCATGTTTATTATTTGGTAATTATCTAAGTTACCTAAATCCAACAAGAGGCGTCTTTCTTCCAAGTTTATTTCAGTCTTAGCAGACTGCCATTTTGATACAATTTGCTGCTTCTCTTGTCGTTGCAGGATGTGAAGTACCCAATCCTTAAATCAATAGGAGACAGCCCGCAGGTAATGATTGAGATAACATCATACATTAAAGAGAACAAATTCCCAGGATTTCAGCAGTAGTTTGTCTTGATCGCACTAGATCCTCCATTCTACCATTTGTAAAAAACCAGTGTCCATAAACCATAATTGAGCTGATCTTTTCACGATGATCACTTCCAATATGACAAAATCATTGTTGCAAAATTTCCTTTCATTGTTGAATGATTACAGGTCTACACCAAGAATCTCTCTTGCACTCACAATCTCTTAACTAAAATCACGCTTCATTTCCTTGATAAGACCATAATTGCTTTTTTCATAATGGTGGATATATGATGTATCATTGATAGGTTGGCATATTCAATAGTAAATTGATATTCTGTATCTTCAGCACCCAAAGAAAGATAGTAAATTAGGAGCAAAAACTTCATGAAACAGCCAATATATCCTCTGCTTTGCTCAACTGGTTTATGATCATGCAACTACGGACTGAACAGTGAATACCGTGACCTTCTTTAACCGTACAATCCTGGGTGTGGATTAAATAAACATAGCCGGGAATGAGTTGGTTAGAATCTTTTAGTATCTGTATCATCTTTCAAACAATCAGTATTACTAGTGCCTAGTTTCTCAAAAATTATCTAATCTGATGGTGAAATGGGTAATGCAGATTGGAGTATAACAATGCAAATATCTAGAGGGAAGAACAAGTTAAACGTCAGTGTTCATGATGATGTTTGTTCACGTTTAGGAGCTGAACTTTCTCAAAATAATCGATCACTCTGAAGATGACAAAATTATGTAATCATAATGCTAATTGAGAGTTCTCCTTTCATTGTTGAATGATTGCTTTGATTCATAATTAATCTCACAACTGATAGGTTTTGGAGAAAATGAATCTTTGTAAGAAACGAAACCAAAAAAAAAAAAAATGGTATGCTCATAATTTCTCCATGAGATGTCATGTTCTGATAAAATTCTAACAAGGAAACGCCGATAACAACGAATACAGAGGAACCCCTTTTCCCATTAATTTTATAAAAAGATGAACCCTAAAATGCAAAAAGCAGTGGTAGGTGGTGGAGGAGCAATCATTAGCCAAAAAAAGTTGGATTAAATAAAGAAAGAGGTACTGAGGCAGGGAAACTGGAATGATTAGAGGGCACAAAAAGCATCATTATTGGTGATTTTAAAACCAAAGAATCCTATCGTTTGTTTGTTGAGTTGCTTTGGTTTGCTTGTAGAGATTATGAGCCTTTGATCTCAGATTTTGGTAGTAATGGTGAAAATGATCTTTAGTTGGCACCCATTCACACAGATCATCATTACTACCGAAGAGTTGTTAATGGATTACAATATCCACTTTATACTAATTATAAACGTGATCTTATAGTTAGGATCCGAGATAATAGTTTAATATTCGGAATGTTAGAGTCTGGATCCCCTTATTGAAAATGTTGACCTCCTTTCCACTTTGAAATCTAGTCTGTTAGTCTAAATGGTTGGGATAAAAGAAAAGAAATTACTTGCAACATCTTGTAATACCCAAAGAATTGAATATAGTATTAAAATCTAATTCAAGTCATTCAATTAAATGTGAATTTGGGAACCAGTTTTCTAGGCGGTTCAAGCAAGAATCTTGAATGAATTGATCAGGTTGAATTATGTATAATATATATATATATATATATATATTCCTTTTGTTAAGTCTGAAACGATGTTGTTTCAAGTTAAAAAAAAAAAGAAGTAATAGCTGGTCAAATTATGTTTTAGTGATTTTATTTTGTAGGATTATATATGACTTATATATATATATATGAGAATATTTCCTAGATTAGTGCATTTTTTTAATTTAAATATGACTTTTTTTATAGAGTTATGCATGAATATTTGTGTACATTGTAATTCTATTATGCTATTTTAATTATAATGAGGTTGATCTCAGTTCAACCACAATTACACCAATAATTCTCAAATTACTGTCTTAACTGGTTTAATAACATGTCCAAATTTTCAGTACCTTAAAAATTTAAATCCAACAGAAAATCAACCGACGTTTTAGAAGCTTGAGGAACAAATAAAAGTTAGAATTGATCCGGCTCATTCAATCACATTTCAGCAGCGACCGAACATGAAATGCCAAAAAAAAAAGAGCCAACAAAAGGCAATCATTAATTGGAAAATATTTTTCATTAAAAAATGTTTCTCTTTGTTTTTTTTTTTTGGGCAAAAGGGGGTTCACGGTGAACACTCAATTGGATCATTTCTACTCAGACATTTTTGTTCTTGGAAAATGCTGCACAGAATAATGTAACAAGATATGCATCTAATATAAGTGTAAGGATTGGCAATTTTAATTTCTTGATATAACAAAATAAATAAATAAAATTTGAATATTTGAAATTTAACTTGAAAGAATTCGAATATAATAATGTGTAGTAATGGGGTATGTGGTGGGGTTTTGACTAAAATAAAATAAAAGTAAAGGAATTGAAAAAAAAACTTAACCTTTTTTTTTGTAAAATCTTAACTCTATTATAATTCAGTCATTAAATTTTGACTTGGTACATCTAAGACCCTCAATTTTAACTTATTAACTAATAATTTAGATTAAAATTATAAAAATTGAATTGTATCAGATTAAATTCAGTAATTAAATTATAATTGAGTTGAAATCATAAAAACAAGGAGATTAAATTTTTCAAAAAATTCATAAAAAATAAAACTAAAGAAAAGAAGAGAAAGGGCTTTTCCCTTTGAGAACGATGCTTCATGTTTCTTGCTCCCATCTGGGAATCTCGGTGGGTCCATTCTCATGCACGGTGAGCAATCATTCACAGAAATTCCCCAAATGACAGCACAGATAAAGCTGTTCATCAATTGCCCCAAAAAAACCAAAACAAAAAAAAAAGTTAATATAAACTAAATTAAAATCTAATATTAAATTATCAACGCTAATGTCAATATATATAATAAAAAATTGTTTATAAATAAAGAATAATACAATTTGTTTTCGGAATATTTTGAACAATATGAAAAGAACACATTTTCTTTAAAATAATGCTCTCTCTTCTCCATTACTTTTAGCTGTGACTTTTGGAAAACTGTTTAATTTCTTAATTAAAAAAAAAGACAATATTGATTTCTATTTATCAGTATACAATTCTAAAAACATCAATTTCTATTTATTCAATCCTTTTCCTCACCTTAAAACTTCCATTCTATTACTCAAGCGCATATATCAAACAAAAATTACATCACATTTTCTTTTTTTTTAATACCAAACATATTTTTTAATAAAATATTTCTTCTTCCTATTCCTATTTCTTATATATTGTGATTTGGTTTCATGAAGAAATCTGGAGCTTTGTTAAAACTCTGCTAACTTCTAAGCAGCTTTCCAGAAAGGCCTGCTCCAACCTTCAGGCCTGTTGTACACATATAATTATTTTCTGATGGGAATTTGCAAAAAAAAAAACAATAGAAAGCAAAATTATTAAATATTTCTCCGGTCCTTAATATAATACGTATTTAACTAATTTGATTAGATTAAAAAAGTTAGGGAAGTTAGTTAATTATAAAAAATATGATACTACCTCCGGTCCTTAATATAAGACCCTGTTTGACTTTTTTTTGGTTCTAAATATAATACCTCAATCCACTTTGTCTCTCATATTTACTTAATTTTTTCTAAAATAATCCTTCTAATAATTATAGTTCTAGTTTATATACTTGATTAGTAAAGATATTTTAGGAAAAACAACACCTATTTAGGACAAATAACTAACTCAACTTACTTCTTTAATATCTTCAAATTAGTCAACTGGCTCTTATAATTAAAACCGGAGGTAGTATATTTTTCTTAAAACATCATAATCATCTTTCTTAATATCCTTCTTCCTCCTTTTACTTGATTATGGTTGAGGGAGTATCCATAGGTGTAATTTAAGAAAAATTGATAAATATAAAAAATATGTCCTATATTAAAAACTAAAATCAACTCAATAATTAAATTCTATAATAAGCAGCGGACGAGGATGAGTATTATATAAGGGGACGATGTATTTTGTCGATATTGCATTCTTACTTGGAGCCCACAACTGTTGCGTCGTGTTCATGTCCAAATTCTTTGTAATTCGTTTCCTGTAATTCTTTTTAATTTTGAAGTCACTTTTTTTTTATTAGTCATTTTAGCTTTGATCCTTTGAAATTCTTCTACAAAAATTATGCCTAAAATAATTTTTCCAATTATATGAATTTTATAACTTCCCAGGATTTGTGTCCCATTCATGATGGTATATTTGTGTGTATTTTCTAAAAAATCCGAAGAATTTTGTTTCCCTAAATTATATTTTTAAGATTGTGCATCTCCCAAGTGACATGTGTTAATTGTTCATGCTTCTAATTCAGTTAAAAAAAATCCAAACTGAGATTTAGAAGACTCATTTTATCCTCTAATCATATCTGATTGTTCTGAAACATTCTTGTCATATTCTTTAAAACCCCCGTTTTCTCCAAGTCTCTCACAATTGGATTTATAAATTAAACATCAGTTTTGCAAAGTTAGGTTGTTTAAATTTAAGTTTGCAAGCAGATCTCCAAAACTCACAGCTTAAACTCGTTAGTTAATTATGATTTGAGGTATATACAAAGCAAAATTAAGCTGAAAATAAAACGTGCAATATCAAGCGTATGGAGAGAGAGAGAGGCCATGTGATATGCTTTAAAGGCCCTATTTTTATTTTTATTTTTATTACCAATAAAACCCTGTTATCTACGGATATTAGGCTGATTCTCGATTTCACTAGCTTTTTAATTATTGGTTTAAACTTGTCCTTTGTACTTAAAAATAATAAAGCCCAGCCCTTTCTTTTTTTGTTTTTTGTTTTACTAAAGCATAGATATCTTCCTATTGGAAGCAATCCTATTCGAGGCACTGTCGGGTACTAAATGTAGACACCTCTCCCAGCAGAGATTCAAATATTAGTTTGTCACGTTGGGAGGAACTAGCCCCTTCTGCTAGACCCAACCTCTATTAGGTAAAGCCCAGCCCTTTCTTTTGTTCCCATACATGCTTGGAGGGAAATTAAAAGGGGAAAAAAAAACGATAATTTAATAGTTGTTGATTGATCCAATGAGAAGAAAGGTGGTCCCCTGGTTATTTACTTACTTTATACTCCGTATAATTATTTTTAAAAAAAAGGTTAATCCAGATATCCTCTTAAAAACTCAAGACATCTAAGCGTTACAAGCCTTTCGTGTTGGTAACAAATCTCTCACAATGCGGCTCTCAAAAAGAAATGTGGTAACTAAGGAGTTTTGTGAAGTATACCGTTCAACCTAAGTCTTGTATGGCTGTCCCGCTAAGAGATTTTACTCTTGTGATGTTTGGGTGCGTGCATGCGTTTAATTGTATTAAATAAAAAACAAGTCTATATCATTTCGTAGTCAATGAATATGAAACCTGTACTTTGATGTCTAGATTTTTCAGTAGCCACCGACATCAGTGGACTCCGTGAAATTTTAAGACTTGTTTAGATTCATAATCAATAATTATATTTAAATAAATTAAGACAAAATTTTTTCTACATACTTACCTTATATTCTGTAAATTATAATTAAAAAGATGTTTATAAGACATTTTAAACAAGCTTTTTAAGTATAGAATAGTGAATGTGGTATGCCTTGGAGTTCATATTTTGTTATTACTTGGTGGCTTATTTGAAAAAGGAGAAATAAGAGAATCCAAGGTAAAAATACTTGATGCCCAAGCCAAGCATGGCGGAATACATATTTGGAGGGAAACTAAAAAAATATTTAATAATCATCTTTTTACTTGAAAATTTAACGTTAAAATGATTTATAAACAGTTTTTTAATTATAATTTACAGAAGACAAAATAACTATGTAAAATTTTTTTCCCACAATTTAGATAAAGTATGTTCATAAATAATTTTAAAAGCCTTCTTCTCCTGTTTTTGCTCAGGAATTGGCGCCTCCTTTGCAAATTCCTTTAAGGTCAGGTTACCGTTTACATGTCTGGCCGCAAAACGAAAAACAAAAAAAACAAAGGTCCCACTCTACTCCCTATAATTCTTTATTAACTTACCCTGTTCCTGTAATTTTCACAAATCTTTTGCCACTTGAGTAAAAATAAGGGAAAATAGCTAAAAAAGACCATCAAAATAAAAAAAATTATAAATAAGGATCTATAATAATATTAGTATGAGTTTTGACAATAGTTTTTTTGTAAATCAGTCCCTATGTGTAATTTTTTTATTTTGATGGTCATTTTTTTGCCATTCTACCTAAAAATAATCTCAGGAAATTCTTCCTGATCCCTGCTTCTTTGGGCTAAGAGTTAACTTTCTTTACCTCAACTCCGATTTATTTTATCGGCCAGTGCACACACTGTTTAATTTAATCATGAGAACGGTTGTAAGTTTATTATTCTGTTACAAATTAATATTTTATCTCCCCGAAATATTCATGCAAACTAAATTGTGAGTCTATGTAGAATTTGAGGTGAGTTTATTATTCATATTTCATATCACCATTATATGTAGGCTATATCAATACCCCATTGTTTTCAAAAATTCTATGTGGTGAGGAAAGGGGGGATTTCCTCAATTAAAAAAACGTAAGTTGATTTCGTTGATCTTCTCAATATTTAAATATATACACCACAATTATTCATCCAACTTATTGTTTTAATGAAAAAAATAATATTTTGCAGAGGATCAAATTGTGATTTTTTTTTATTTCTAAAACTGTAAATGCTGTAATTCAGATGGCAATTTTGTTTTATACCACAGTAAAAATAATTAAATAATTTTAATTTTTGAAAAATTCGAGCCACGCAAACAATAATCAACTTTATCAAACGTAATTTTAATTAAAATGAAACGTGTCAAATACATTTCATCCAAAAAAATTAGTACAGTTTGCTAAGAAGGGAAAAAAAAACGCTCTTGAAATTTGTATAACAATAATTGCCACCCCACAATGGAGAAAAATGATTATCGTAATTCAAAAATGGAAAATGAATAGATATTAATGAAATTTGAGATTCTATACTAAAAGTTTAAATTGAGAGGTGAGGCAAGGAAACAAGTGCTGGTGGGAAAAATTAAAGGCATCAGCAGTTTTGCGTTATTCTTTTCGATGAAAACAATAAATAATATCCATGAAATCATGTGAACTCACTCCGTCTCCGACTTGGCGCACACTATGCGACATGAATTAATAAATACATGACCCTATTTGTTGGCCTTTTAAGCTTATCATAGTCAAAACACGGTACAGTAAGGATGCTTTATTTTATATATACTACATTTGGTCATTGATATAAGACCGATTAATTAATTTGAGGAGACTACAAAATTTAAAAAAATTACTTCAAAATATTATATTTATTATTTTTTAAAAACTAATCTGTCTGGCTCATAAATTGATGTATATATACACTTTAATAATATATACAAGTATTTTAAAAAAATTGTGTAACACACTCCTTTGATCCTATTTATAAGGCACTTTTAATATATTTTACATAAACAAAAAAAAACCTTAAAATGCATTAACTCTTCATTAAAATATAGCTACTTTTCAATTTTATTCCTATTTAATATATACACATTTAAAAAAAACTATCTATACTATAATAAATGAATGACAATATAGTATATTCATGATAAAAATTTAATGAAGTGATTTATAAATAGAACAAAAAAAACTTTCTCTCGCTGCCCTATAAATAGGACAAGAGGAGGATGCTATAATTAAATAATTTTTTTTAGTTTTCTTAAGTTTCTTAAATTAGTCATTTGAATCTTATATTAAAAACTGAAGATAATATTTATATATGTATATGTATATATAATTTTTAATTTTTTAAAAGAAAAAAAAAAGAATAAATTCATGCCCATTAAAATCATGTATAAAAATCAAAATAATGCAGCCTATTATAGGTCAAACATGACAGATCATGATACTTGGTTTCTCACGAGCCAAATTAATAAAATCAATCAAGGCTTCCTTCAAAACTTATCTAATTGTTTTCACATATGACCGAAATATAATTTTTATGTTTCTACCTTCTATAGAACTAACAAATCCTAATCATTGCTACCAATTTAATAATGTAATTAATCCAATAAAAATGGGCTTTATTAGAAATTTTTCTATATATATATTTTTTTGTTTTTGTCATCATTCACTCAAAGGGAAGGAACTCACAAGTACATTATACTTGCAGAGAGTCAAGCTCGCAACCGCTTAGTTGAGATTTCAAGAGGTGTTTGGTATTGGTTTTAACAAAAATTTCCCTATATTCAGTACTAGAATCAAGAGTATATGTTTTTTTAATAATAATTTAAATGTTTAAAATAATGCACATTTCTACCCCTTAATTTTATAAAATATTTTTTTTGGTACTCTCAACCCAACCTTGTTAGGGTGTTTGGATAAAATCAAACCATGGTTTGGAGAATAGTTTTTGGAGAATAGATTCTTGGGAAAATAGATTTTGTAAAGAATAGATTTTGTAAAAAAGTGATTCTGATAAAGTGAGAGTGTTTAAATAGTTATTATCAGAAATACTTTTTATATATGCAAATTACTAAAAAAGGTATAAGTTAATATTTTAATTACATAAAATATATATTTTATAATATATTTTAATTTGAAGGAATAAAATTGTTAATAATATTTTTTTTACCAACATAATTAATAATATATAAGATAATATAATTAATAAATAATTAATATGTGTGTATATATTTATCAGATATAAAATCAAATATGTTTATAAAAAAATAATTGAGGAGTGTTAAAGTTATATTATTGTTGTCTTGTTGAGATCTATTTTGACAGGCACAATCATACTCTCCAATTTAAGCAAGAAGCAGAATGAATTCACTTCTCCTGAAATTATTGTTTTGGAGCCTGAAACTATTGTTTTGGGATCCAAAACCATGGTTTCGGATTATTTCTTTCTTGTTTGGCTCACTCTTTCCCCAAACCATGGTTTAGGATAATACCCACACAAGTTGAGACTATGACCAAATAATACTATCTCTCGTCTTGTTTATGAATTACAAATAAGGTCTTATAATTAGGAGCAGAGTATATGAATAAATTAATATTCAATATAAAGTTAGATGATCCAATATTCATTTCAGTCTTGAAAATATTTTACAAAATAAAAACGTTTTTAAAAAAAAATATAAAGTGAGGGTCATAAGGCGTGATTGTTTTTGTCTTGGTCACTACAAAATAATACAGTTAGCTAACAAACCTAATATAATTTTAATAGGGCCGCATCTATATAAGAATAGAAGCCATAGATCTAGCTGTGAAAGCATGCTGCCAAACTTTGCATAACCCCACCCATCTTCTTTTTATTTTATTCTCTCTGCCTTCCCTCTTCTCTCATCATCCCCATCACTTCATCATTCCTTCTTCCTTTTCCTGCTCCCTGAACCACCATTGCATTTTCTCATCTCAATGTCCTTCCCTCCATTTCCCCCTTTCTTCACTACCCTTCTCATCTCCTTCTTCTTCACTCTGACTCTGGCTATAACCGACCCGGATGCTGCAACGGTTCAGTCCATTTCCTTGCACCCTTCTCCACCGGCCACCATCCCTGCAGTTCCAGAGCAATCCGATGCTGTTGGTTGCCCTCTGGAGCTCTCCGATGAGTTTTTCCAAGGGGTGAAGAGCGCGTGTGGCGTTAACAAGCACGACTCAGACGGGGAGCTCCACCGTAGCCGGTGTTGCCCGGTGCTGGCGGCGTGGCTTTACTCCGCCTACTCCGCCACCGCGCTCGGCAGGGTCGCTGGGATGGGTAAAACATCGAAGGGTCGTAATGTGCATGCGACGTCGTATGATATGCCGTTGCTGCCGGATGATTCGGAGACTTGTGTGAGTGACTTGGGGAAGGCCTTGAAAGTGAAGGGGATTGATCTCGTTCAGCCCAATGAGACTTGTGATGTGGTTTATTGCTACTGTGGTATAAGGCTTCACCCCTTGAGCTGCCCTGAGGCGTTTTCTGTGGACCAGGATGGGAAAGTTGTTGAGGATGAGAGTGTGAAAATGCTAGAGAGCAATTGCTTGAGTAGTAGCTCCAATGTCGATAAATTGCCAGGTCTTGGTGGGTGCTCTAAGTGCTTGAACAGTCTCTATAAGGTAACTGATCCATTCTTTGTCTCCATGTATTGATTTCATGCTCTCTGCTTAGTGCATTACGGCTTTTGATTTTGATGGATCTTGCTTAAAACTGAAGAAGATGAAGAAGCTGATCAGGGTTTCGTCTTCATCTTCTTCATGCTTGGGTATCAGGAAAGTTATCTTCCCTGTTGCTTTGTTCCGCTTTGGAGGATGGTTACTTTCTGCAATTCGGCGCAATCCGTGCGCCATTAGAGCTTATGTGGTTCGCGAACTTGGGCGTTACTGTTAATGCTACAGTTTGTGAGAAAGTTAAACAATTGTGTTAAACGAACAAGATGCATTAACTTAAAGGTTCGAAGAAATTATAACTATAATCATATTAGTAACTGATCAACCACCTGGAATGTAGTTGTTAGAGACCATTGTTCTATATTGGTCCTTTGGCTAGTTTCAAGCATATGTGGCGTATAGTTCTTCTTTTGTCCTTTTACCTTTTCAGAATAATTGGGATATGGTGCTTAACTAGCTAGATGACTTGGTATATTTTGAAGTGTAAAATGAGCCAAAGTTCTTATCACGAAGAAGAAGCTTACTTCTTAAATGCCATAAACGTTCTAATCAATTCTCACCCTCTAAGACCCGTGAGAAAATCAAACATTTATTCCAAATAACTAGCTAAATATCTAAGTATATTTTGACATATAAAATGAGCCAAGTTTTTGTTATAAAGAACGAGCACACTCCTTAAATGCCATAGAGGGTGTAAATCATTTCTCCCCCTCTAAGACCCGTGACTTCAATTTCTCCATTCCGGTGTTCTCGTTTCCTAGCCTTCCCAGCTAGACATGATGGCCAGTAGAGCAGCAGACAAAAATTTAATTTTAGTCCATGAATTTTCTTTCTTTCTGCCGCATAGTAACTTACAAATGGCTGCAAATGAGATCCGATTATCTATCTGATCCCTCTGAAATATTCACCTTATTTCCTGACTTTAGTCAGATTTATATTTCCCATTCAGCACAGATTCATGAGCATTAGATGACAACTGCATCTGTGGATTCTCTTGGTTTTGTTTTTAATGTTTCTGAATTCTAATTTTAAAAAGTTTTGTCCTTTTTGCCTAATCATCAAAATATGTGTGTGTAGATCAGTATGTATGAAACCGTACTATTCATGAACCATGAAAACTATGGCTTAGACTCCATATAAATTACGTGGCTCCACAGCATCAATTTGTACATAAAAACACATGCAATGATTTCAAATCCTTGAATAATTACGAAGGATAGTTGGCTTTTAATTAAGGCATTTCATTTGCTGTGGTATTTTGCTTCACTACAACACAAACTAATAATGCATGTTGGTTGAAATTCCCCTGTTCTATGCATATTCTTTAAATAGTGCTATTCCATGATGTCCGGCATTGACCATTTTTGTATGAGTGGATGTTACACCAACCAAGATGCTATTTAACAACCTTCGATGTACCAAATTAAGTTCCCTTATCCCACTGTGATTCCTTAATTAAAAAGTTACTTCTATGCAGCTTAACAAGAAGACTTCGAATTCAAGCAAATCACAAGACAGGACCACCAAGATCCACAACAAAGATTGTCAGCTTATGGGCCTGACATGGCTTCTGGCGAAGAACCGATCAGCTTTTATCCATACAGTCTCTGGGGTTCTACGTGCTTTTATGTTGAGCTCAGATGGCTCTGATCCAAAATCCTGCACTCTAAACAGTGATGGAATGCCTCTAGCTGTGGATTCCTCTGAATTCTCTGATTCTTCTTCAAACAACCTTCATGCCCCCATCTTTCTTTGCTTCTTGTTTCTCTGTTTGCTTCTACTCATGCAACTTTCTGTACCATTCATCTAACTCAGATCAGAGCATGATTAATGTCATCCCTGACATTATGCACAGTTTTAATCCCTGTTTTGAGTGCTTGATATTTTATATCTCAGGCGACTTGGAATTGTATTTTTAGTGTTATGGTGCAGATATTCTTGAGTAGTCTGCTTATTATAAGGTTTAGTAAAATATATATATATATATATATATAAAAGAATCTGCTGAATAAGAATGCACTATTTAGGTATTACTTAGGGAGGTGCTTGTTACAAGATCGGTTGATTTATTTGTTTTCAATTCTGGTGGGACCAGCATTGGCATGTGCTTGATGGGGACAAGTGATTTGTTTTTAGAGGGACAAAATCTGTGCGTAGTAGTGTCACTTGTTGAGTGGCATGATGTAGGCACAGTGGTGAGCTTCACGGGCGATTCATGGAATTGGAAGGTCAACTTTTTTACCCCGGAAATTTGATATCTTCTGTTGTCTTGCCCTTATAATAATGAGGCCGGACGATTGTTGGTTTGTTTCAATCTGAAGTAGTATTGTCCCAAGGACAAGGACGTATCTCATATAGAATGTTGAGGGACAAAGACAAATCTAACAAGGAACTAGTAATGAAAGTATTTTATGACATTGAAATTGTAATGCAGGATTATCATTTATCAAAGAGGTATTGGAGGGCTATTATAAGGTATTTTCTCAGAGGTTTTTTTTAATCATTTTATAAATTATTATATAAAATGTTGAGGGTAATTAATTATTTTTCTAAAACTTATAAAACAAATAAAAAATTACTGGACATATGAGAGTTAGCTTTATTTAATGAACTGTATGATTAAAGAATTAGAATGATTACAGGGAATATTTTATGAAACCAACGTATTTTTAATAAATAATTAACTTAATTAATTTTTTTAAATCTCTTATATGATTTTTTATTTGTTATTTAAAAATGAAAATAAATTCTGTGATTTTTTCTAATGCAGGGAATGAAAATTTATGTTCGGAAAAATGAGAATCATCTATGTCTGCAGCATTCGGCCAAAAAAAGAACTATATCTGCAGCAGATTTTTCTTTTTTGGGGAAATAAAAAGATCGTCATACTTCCATCCTATTCTTTGTTTTTTTTGGCATAAAAATCATAAATAAATAAAAAGAAAAAGACACACCATGGAAAACCCCATTTTATAAAAAGGGGCATCGGAGTTTGAAAGAAAAAAATATTATCTAAAATATATAAATGAAAGTTAGAAAATAATTTTATCAATACAAAGAGATCTTCAACATTCAAAAGTGACATTTGAATGGATAAGAGATTACAGACAGTTGTTATCAGTTAATGTTTCCATCACATTTAATTTTGGAGACGGATATTAAATATGAATATTTTTCCTAGCAAAAATTTACATTTTAATTTACCACATGCCAAAAAACTGATCTTTTCAGTAAAGCTAACTGCGGTTGGTTGCCCCTTATCATTAGACATTAGTCATAAAAATTTTTGGGCCATTAGAGTAAATAAGGTTCAAATTCAAACACTCCGTACGAAAAAGATGGCCGTGGTTCCTGCAAGAAACACACTGAATGATTAGAGCTGTACAAAAATCTAATGGTTCAGTGTGATCTGTTCAACCTGAAGAAACGTGGAGGGTGTTTGGATCTCCCTCCAAACCATGGTTTGGAGAAAAATTTGCCAAACACCCATCAAAAATTTGAAACCATGGTTTTGGGGAAACCATGGTTTTGGCCCCCCAAAACCTTGGTTTCGAAGAAGGGACGGAGGAGCTGCTTCTAGGCTGATTATTGACTGCTGGTGGGCCCTGCAAATATCAATTGTTTCCTTCCTCTTTTGCTCTACGAGGCTCCATGCTACAGCTTTCACTGGTGGTGCTTTGCAAAATATATTACTTGGTGTCCGCGGATCCTACTTCCACAAACATATGTTTTGTTAATCATATTTTCTGAAATAATTAATCATATTTTTTGTTGGCAAAGTAAATTATTTTACAAAAAACATATTTACTTATTTTATTAATATATATATACGTTTTAATTTTTTTTATTTATATTATTTATGTCTTATTTATTATGTTGCCAAAATATATATTATTAACAAATTTATTACTTCAAATAAGCATATATTATGAAATATATCTTATATGTAATTATCATTTAAACTTATGTCCTTTTTAGTAATTTCTACATATAAAAAAGTATTTCTGACAATAAATATCCAAACACTCTCACTTTATCAAAATCACTTTTTCAGACAATCTATTCTTCCAAAATCTATTCTCTCCAAAATCTATTCTCCAGAAGCTATTTTCCAAACCATGGTTTAGCTTCATCCAAATACCCCCGTGGTCTGGTTGAGTCTAGTAAAAAAAAAAATGATCTGAGACAAGATTAAGGCAGACTGGACCGGATGGGTCCTATCAGGTTGGACTGGACTAAGAACTGACTTTTCAAACCGTTAGTCCAATCCAGTTTAGCTTTTTTTTTTAAAATCATAAATATTATTTATATAATTTTAATTTTTTTAAAATTATTTCTTAGAAGTTTTTTTTGTCAACTTAGATAATTAAGCTTTATCTATTAACTTCCTAACTGATGAATATATGTATGTATTTTCTTCAATATAAAACCTATATATTAATGAGGATTAATAAATGAAACATGCCCTTATTGAGAAATTGAATGGGAATGATCAAATTTGATGAAATTTATATCAAAACATATTCAAATTTTATATAGAAAGTTGAAATCTTATTTCCAATTAAAAAAAAATTAAATCGAAGTCGTTCAGCGGCTGGATTGAAACGGACCAAGGGCTATCCTTTTCAGCCAAGGTTTTCACCGGACCATACTTCGGATTAATGGCAAACCCAGCCACTCTCGTCCATGCACGTCCAAATGTGGAGTGATGAATTGATGATTGTTTTTCGTGTTTTTCACGCCAAAAATGATTTTGGTTCGTTTCTAAAGCTAGCGCAGATCCATTTGCCCTAGCGTTGCTGTACTCCAGAAAGTTCCATTCCATGGCTGCTGTGGGCGAAAGCTCTTCGGCTGTGGCGACATCCAAGCCAGTGGTGGTTAGGGTTAAAAGAAAATCCTTTCAGTCACCAATTGACGCTTTCTGTAAGCAACTCTTTCTTTTTAATTTCTACTACCGCGTTTGTCTAATTATGGATGGTCTTTTAAAACCAAAAAAAATGTGGAGTAAAGATACTAGAATTCCTTGTCCAAATATTGCCCGTCTGGGCTTTACACAAACGTGGCAGCACGATTCTACCTTACTAGTACTA
Organism: Neltuma alba; assembly: GCF_004799145.2. Taxonomy (NCBI): domain Eukaryota; kingdom Viridiplantae; phylum Streptophyta; class Magnoliopsida; order Fabales; family Fabaceae; genus Neltuma; species Neltuma alba. The sequence continues at coordinate 77,299 of NW_021633137.1, forward strand.
GCAGTGATAATGGAATTTGGTTTTGGGGTGACAATGTAGGGCTGGAAATCAATGAGAGGCCATTAAAGCGCCCTCTGGTGGATTTTGCGAATCTGTCTATCTCGGATAACGTCACTCAGAAAGGTATGCTACTCATCTCAGACCAATCAGGGTTTGCTATGATTTTGTAGATTACATATTTTTGTCTTACTCTGATGGTTGTGACAATATATTCTTCCACTCTATGAAACCACATTGAAATAACGAATTCTTGATCTTTTGGTAAATCCTTTAATCCCCAGCTCAGAACCAATCACCATGCATTGGCAAAACTGACCTAGGATTGAGCAAAGAAAAAATGTATTGCAATTTAAGCAAAATTATAATTAAGCCCAGACCATAAAATTGATATTAATGGTTTGTAAATTAATTGGATAGAAAATATACCTGTACTTGGCACCTTGGCCCTTCGCTGGTCTTAGGTTCAAGTTACTGGCTTGCATCTTTGAAATTATTGGGAGATCCGTGCCATGTCTTTCTTTCCACATCCTTGAGTGAAAGGAATTTCTCTTGGAAACGAAGATCGTTGTGTTTGTTTTTGAGATTCTTTCAATGGAGATTTTTTTTTTTATACAGTTAATTTGCTTTGTCAATGAGCCATTAATTTTCTAGTTTGGGTTCCATTCCACATTCTTTAAGCACTCCCCCCCCCCTCAAAGTTTTTTTCTTATTCAGTTTTGGAAATAAATAAACATTTTAGCTACATATGAAAGAGATGGAAAGAAGAGAGTGCTGGAATGTTATGTCATTAGAGTTGGATTTGTCCGTATGAGTGCCTGACTCCTGATATCATGCTTTTCGTTGGTAGCAGAGGAATTGAATGCCAAGAAGGTTTTTGTTCAACATGTGGAGACAATAAGCATCCCTGAGGTTACCTTTAATGTTGTGCAGTCTTTCGTGGTCAGTATGGCTGCCTAGCTGGTGCTTACCATTCTTCTCTTTGATATTGTATCATGATGTGTTACTTTATAGAATATCATTATCACATCATGTTGCAGTGAACTTGTTATCAAAGTGTCTTATCGAGTAAGTGTTTCTCTAGGACCCTGGTTCTAGTGGTGCATCTGAATGCAAATCAAAAGTTGTGGAACGGAAAGATTTATTGAAGAAGGACCATGTAAGAACTATCTTCTTTCCCTCCATCCCTCATGTACAATCTCACATAAAATTGCATTTTCTTGAATAGAGACAATAGACCCTACTCTCTCCAAAGAATCAGCCTTTGCAGACCATGCTTCTCAGTGCTTCTGTATGGTTTTCATGATTTCTCGTTTCTAATTTATTGTCTGCAGAAACAAGACCAGCTGTTGCTTAAAGCTAAAGAAAAGCATGAGGTTTGTCACATGGCCTAAATTACTCATTCTTATGTATGTATATAGTTTAAAAATTATATACATCTTCCCATGACAGTATACTGAAATCTCTTCTGTAGGCATGTTTTGCTTTTTTTTTCAATCTGGTATGAAAAAGTTCCCTTTTTCTGGTTCTTTTTGTTTGCTGTTGTTTTACTGGTAAACTCCTGATAGAATTGCTTTTACTGCCCAGAATTATAAAAGGAAAATTAGCAAGATACATGAAAAAGGAAAAATACTTTATGCTGTCCAGCGTGTTGACCTCAAGCTTCCTTCTGTTTTGGAGAAAGAAACTAAGCATTGGAGTTACTTTAGGGTGGCTATAGTCCTGACCTAGAAAGGGGTGTTTTGGGGATTGTGTGACTTACTTTTTCGGCTTATATTAGTAGTAGGTGTATCCTGAGGGAGGAGGACTTATTTTGTAATCTGAGAGTAGTGAGGAGAGCACTGGCCTCTCAAATGCCAGTGTGGGGTGGAGGAAGATAGTCTTTCTTCATCATTTATCTTTCTAGTTTAGTTTGTTTTTCTTATTGTTGTAACTTCCTTCTCTTCTTGGAGGAAGATTATTGTGAGTTAATCAAATTTCAGTGTTGTCTCTCCATTATTTCTGTCCGGGCTCTATCAACTCCTCTTATGTTGGTTCACCTCTTGGTGCAAGTTACATTTAACTAAATTGTCTCCAGTCCTTTTACTTCCAGTTAGAGCCTGATTGTCACTGATCTATGTTAAGGCAAGTTCAATATATGTGTTTGTGTGTGTGTGATTCCTGAAAGGCATATATTTAGAGCTATAAAAGAAAATCTGTTGTCCAAGATGATAAGAGAGGCCAAACCTCAGCTCCCTGTTAACTTTATATTCTTGATATTATATCATTAACCTGCATTTTAAGTTGAATATAGTTCAAAACTCCTTAAATATGATATGTTACAAGGCTAGGGTGTTTGCTGAGACCTGTTTTTGACTGCTTTGGTTGCTTATTGATCGTTGTATATTAGCATCTTGATGTTTTCTCTTTTCCGTGGTATGTGTGCTCGTGAATTTGTAATGTGAGCATCATTTCTTCCTGAAAATGTGCGTACTCTCGTGGAATATGCCTTTTCTGTTGTTAGGTGTAGTTTGATTTGATTATAATACATTGAACAGCTGGTAACTAATTTGTTTTTGAAATGCGGAGGGACATCTAGGTAAACCGACTTAAATCCGATTTGTCTGTGTATTTCACTCACAATTATTTATTTTTATATCTGTGTTGAAGTGATGTATAAAAATAAAACTACGGAAAAAACATCAATTTATAAGTAATGATGAACTGATGATATCATCACAAGTCATTTCCTCAAGCCCTTCTATCCGTTTCAAATTCCACCTTCTTTCCCCGCACTCCTTTTTCTCCATCCCTCCCTCTTCTCTTTATTTCTCTCTTTTCCCACGGTGGAGCATGAAAGACAATTGAACCAGGTGTGATGTTACATTGCATCTTGTAAGCTGTCTCAGGGTCTGAAGCTGAATGTAGTTTCTAGTCTGTTTAACATTATGTTCTTAAATCGTGGAAGCCAATATAATAGGCAACTATACTTTGATAGGCAATAGATTATTACGAGCACGGAGGTTTGGATTTCAGAAAAAATAGTATGATATTGGTCTTTGGATCATATATGTGCATGGGATGAAATGCTTTTTTTTTTTTTTTGCGGTTGTTACCTTTTGCAAACTTGAGATGTTGCTTTTGTTTTTCCTCTAGTCTGCTGCAAAAAATGCCCGATTTGAACAAATATGGAAGAGCAGGAGGGGAAACAAGGAATCTGTGCATGCCAAAGCATTACAAGAAATATGCTACTTCTATGATGTTGTTCGTGTTGATGAAGAGAAAAATAACAAGGCACAGCAAGAGTAAGTGTTTCCATCATAGAATCAAATTGTTTTCTTCTGTCTGGACAATTATCATACGAAACAATTTTTCCTGTGATTTTGCAGACATATGTCCTTGGAGGATCAAAGACTTCTGTGTAGTTACCTCCCTTTACTAAATGAGTTTATTCCTAATGCTGCTGCGGAGATTGAATCTGATATGCGAGCTCATTGTGAACAAGGTTGTTATTGGTGGCTAACTATTATAAAATTGTTACCAACCTTTCTTTAATTAAAGTTGCGCTGGTATGTAAAATACTACTCCTCCGATCCTAAATATAAGACTTATACTAGTGTGTATAAGGGTCTTATATTTAGGACTAGAAGAGTAAATAGATGGAATAAGTGGCGATTTCTCTACTTAGGCAAACGGTACCATCCATTAGATCAATACCATTTCATCCACATTGACACGCCCCATTAATGTTTTGAACAGTTGATTATTAATGTTGCTGACTTCTTTCATACCAATTGTTTTGATTGGGTTGTGACTACAGATGATTACGTTTATGATATTTACACTGTGAACGGGGAGATGGATACAACGGTTGAAGATACTTCATATTCCTATCCTCTGTGAGTATTTCCTGTTTGAAAATGTTCGATCAATTGCATTATATATTCGTTCTTACTTGACACCATTGTGTATATTTGAATCAGAGTTCAAGTTGATGAAGATGATTATTATGATGGGCCTGAAGAGTCAGATTATGAAAGTGATGACTCAAATGGTACTTACGCTCCAGCTATTCTATCTTACTATGACTAAACCCCACATAGTTGACCGTGTGTTCATATTTGGTGATTTATAGCTGAAAACAATCCATTGAATGATTATCCGGACGAGATATCTGAAGAGGAAGAGGAAGATGAAGAAAATGAAGCCTCCGATAATGATTCAGATCAACGTGAAAGCAAGAATGCTAGTGATGAATCATCAGAGGAGGATTTTCGTCACGTTTTCTCCGAGGATGTTGATGTTGATCCATTTAATGATGAGGACTTTGATGATGATTATGATGTAGGCGACCACGATATTGATGGTGTGGATGATGAGGATGATGAGGATTTGAGGTGGTCTTACCGATAGGTTGGCTTTAGCAGTCCGGGACATCCTAACAGCACAGAGCATCAAAATGGTTGTTCATGGACGTGCGTGTATATCGTAGATGAACATATTTAGAACTCATGATATCCGGGTTGCAGATGAGTTTAACCCTATGCCCTGTTTTTTACTTCATCTCATCCAAAATATAGGACTAACCTTTACTGTTTTTGAAGTTTTTTCTGCTAGTATTCACTTTCTTTAATTTGCCCACTTTTCCTTCCATCCAAATATATATTAGTGTGTATTTGGCTTTCAGAGAATAGATTTTGGGGGAATTAATCGCTATGAAAAGGCTGTATTAATGGGCTTTGTTCCAGATTATGGTCCTAGACTTAAAAAATCGATTTTTGGATTTGGATGGGTATTTAGCTAGTAGGCATGTCAACTCGTGGTTTTGATTTAAAAATTGTTGATAACTCTCAAATATCTATTTAATTGGTTAACTTGTGAATATCAAAAAGTTGATTTAGTTACTTTTATTTTCCATAAAAATGCATATCACTTAAAATATTTTTTTTTGGTTGTATATGTTAATATTATTATAAAGATTTTTAAAAAATAAATTGTGCGAAGAGAAAAACTGGTGCTATAAATTTGCACATAACAGATTACATTTGAATGGAAGTTTTATACATCATTTCAAATTTTTTAATATTTAAATACATTTTTTAAAAAATTATAATGTTGTATTTATTTTTTATTTTTGTGATACCTTAAAAATAAAAGTTAATTGATTCTAAGTTTAAGATTCATTTTGTAGTATGAATTATACTGTAAAATAAGTTTTATATTTAAGATCAGAAATGTATTAATTTTTATCATATCTGCTGCTCTACAGCATCACCAGTGCTGCTGCTGTAAAGGATTAGAGAAAATAGATTCCGGTTATATATAATTCAACTAGTGTTTATTCATTAAAATTATGTTACTATCTAAGTTGAGGGTTTAATTACTGCCTCCCGAAAAAGGTATTAAAAAAATAAAGAAAAGAAGAACAAGATTATTGAAGCATCCCACCACCATCCTGTTTGATTGGACCACGTTGCGATGTTACAAAGTGACCAAAAAGGAGGAGGCATAAGAAGGTTGAGGTGGGAATACGGCCAACAGTGTAAAAGGTCTGATAGGATTGAAATTTTAAAAATATCTTAATTTGTTAGACTTGGTTCTTAAGTTGACCAGTTCATGGCCAGTCTGCGGGTTTTCGGCCCGTTTAAAAAAATGTTATTTTTCACATTTCTCACGTTTTTTTAATCAAAAAATAAAAACAAACCAATAAAATTATTAATAAAAACTATAACTATAAATAAAGTTAAGTCACAAATATAAAATATCATCATATTTAAATATCCATCAACATTTAAAACATCTATCAACAAAATAATAGCATCTAAAAGTTTCATTAATAGTGCAAATATACAATAGACAAACACTATCATTAATTTTTTGAAACTTCATCATCACTATAATCAATTGCTCTTCATTCGTAGCAAAAATATCAAGTTTTTGTTCTTTATAGGAATTTCACTTTTAAATTAGGAATTTCACTTTTAAATTTTGCAATCTAGTTATTATTTTACTTTAGTTTTAGAAGGATCATTGTTGAAACTCACAAATTTTTAATTCAAATTATAAAATCACAAGTTATATAAGTATAAAAATACTTTCTTATCAAATATATATATATATATAATTTAAAAATATCAACACATATAATATAAATCAAATCATTATGTGAAATTTAATTAGATAAATTATTGTCTAAAATCAAATAAATCAAACCATTATGTGAAATTTAATTTCAAAATGATAAAAATAACTAAATATTCAAAATATCATTTACAATGTAAAAATAATAATAATATTAAAATTACACAAAAAATTATAAAAAATTAAAAACATTTTAAATGGGCCTAAATGGGTCAGCTCTCGTTCTCCTTTTAAGCCCGTTTCCCATTTAAATAAAAAAATTATAAACTCAACCCTCACAATTGTTGGATTTAAACGGGCCAATCTGATGGAGTAGGCCTGTTTTCCTGGCTCTATAAGAAGGGGTACTAGAGGAATATTCAAAACGTTGTAATTTTATGTAGCCACGGGGCAATTTTCGTTATTTGTTATTAGGCGTTAAAAGAGAATATAATTCCTATTAAAAGTAAATATCAATATATCACTGCACTGAAAAAATATTTATGACATCACTATTTTTTTTGCACACATGTTTGGTACATAAAAAAAATCACTTTACCTGCATCCCCAAAATTCTTACTTACAACTTCTTTGAGTAAATGATAATATTACTGCTTATAAGTATATTTATATAAATGGAGATAAAATTATTTTTAAATATTTTTTTATATTCTGTATATTACGATTGAAATTTTTTTTTTTTTAAAAAATCTTATTATCATTTCAAACAAACACTGAAAAAAAGAAAGAAAGAAACTCGAGATTTGTAGAATGATGAATAAAAGTCAATTCACATCAAACATTTTATAGTAAGACATGAATGAGCTACAAATGTTGATAAAATACTCGCGTGAATAAACATGCGAACCCTATAATTAAAGAGAGAGATCAATCAAACATACCTTGTAATTAATATTAACCGCCTCTGGTCTTTAATATAAAAGTCACTTAGGTAATTTGAATAAATTGAGAAAGTTTGTTAAATTAATTATTTTTAATAAATATGTATTATTTTCATTAGAATATATTTTCTGATGATACATATTAGTTAGCACTATTATTTGATGAAATATTTAACATTTACAACTACTATAAGGACTATTTTAAGAAAAAATAGATAAATATGAGAAATAAAGTGGATTGAGATCTTATATTTAGAACTAAATTAAATATCAAACTAATTTTTATATTATGAACCGAAGTTAGTATAATGGAATCCAACACACATTTTTTTCTTAACATGTATTGAAAATTCAGAGATATATAAGGTCATTAAAGATTGATCATATTTATTAAATACTCTTCCGGTCCTTAATATAAGACCCATTTAACTAATTTGATTAATTAAGGAAGTTAGGTAGTTAGTTAATTATAAGAAAAGTGACACATTTTTCCTAAAACACCATAATCATCTTTCTTAATACCCCATCCCCTCTTCTACTTAATTATAGTTGAGGGAGTATCTATAGGGGTAATTTAGAGAAAATTGATAAATATGATAAATGAGTCTTATATTTAGGACCAAAACCAACTCAAGAATTGAGTCCTATATTAAAGACCAGATGAGTATCTAATTAGTGGTTCAATTGGTCTTATATTTAATGACAAACACTAAACCCTCTTTGAGAGGTCTATAGTGATAAGGGATTAGTTATTACTATCACATGCAGTGAATGCCTGAGGTTAAAAGAAAAAAAGAAAAAGAATTGACCGTGCTGTAACTTAAAAAAGGAGTCAATACCTCGAATTTGTTGTCTCGTTCAACACTTTTCATGGAAGATTTTCTCTAAAGCCGTATCCCAACCAAAGAAACCTTTTGGAAGAGGCATTATATTGTGGTCCAGCGCTTTCCCTAAATATATTATGTGATCGGGTTTTGGAAGCGACCAAAAAAAAAAATGTTGTTACGTCTTATTAGATAAAACTCTCAACATATTTCGTAATACAAAATCGCTTAAAAATAAGCTGATCCAGATACTCAATTAATTGCTTACTTATGTTGCTACATTTGGAAAGCAAGATGCAGATAAACTCTGCTATAATTAGTAGGATTCATGAATTTTGGGCAATACACATTTCTTCTTTTCGCCCAAAAAAAATTGATTGCGACGGGCTCATCAATATATTTAGCTTCTTTTTTTTTTATCTCACATTTGAAGACCAAAAGTGGGGCCCAATTAAATTACCAGATAAATGAGGCCCAACTTGCGCGATGGGCTGATCCTCTGTGCAACGAGGCCTCCGGATCTAACTGGCTTAGGAGAATTGCTTCCGATTTGATTACCTCTAAAATTAAAACCATAAATCCGGAAAATAATAATCGCCCACCGTGGGGCTCGAACCCACGACCACAAGGTTAAGAGCCTTGCGCTCTACCGACTGAGCTAGACGGGCCTGCCGCGTTGGTTGCCTCATTTTTTGGATATATCATGTAATAATAATTCTCACATCTCTTCACCTAGGCCCGATGGCCCGAACCGTCGCTCCGCAGCTACAATGCCCATCTGTCGCTCTTTTTTTAAGGTTAATAGGTCCGTTTGGATCAGCGATTGAAAAAACAGTTTATTGAAAAGTAGCTTATGAAAAAGTGAAATGATAAAAGTTAAATTGGATAAGCTGAATTATGTTTGGATTGGAGTTCAGAAAAGTTAGCTTGTAAAATGAGATTGGTAAAAGGTTGTTTGGATTATGATTGAGTAAAAGTAAGTTTGGTTGTAAAATGACCAAAATAAATATGAGTTTTAATAAATAACAAAACATGATTAAAAACTGATTTCATATAATATAATGAAATTAAAATAATTTAATATGAAGAAGTTAAAAAATATTTTACATATAAAGTGAAACATGAAAAAATAAAAGTATATTTTTAGGAGCATATTTAAAAATAAAAGTATACTTCTAACTTATTTATTACTTTCAACTAATTTTAACTGATTTTTTATTATCTACAAATTAGTTATTTGAGGCTTATAATAAGAACCAAATGAAGTAATAAATTTCTTAACTTTTTCTCTTTCCATATTTCAAAAGTCATAAGCTATAAGCTGTTAATTTTAGCTTATAGCTTATTGCAGCTTTTTATACAGAAGCCCGATTGCAGAAAAGCCCAACCAAACACTCAAAATTTTCCAATCAGGCTTATAGTGAAAATAAGCTGCTTATAAGTGATGCCAAACAGGCACAATATTAGATCTGCCGACTAAAGGGGTGTTTGGCAATATGAAAACCATGATTTCAGAAGTATTTTCCGTAAAACGAGACAAACTCCTCCATATATTTATTTCGTAAACCGTAAAAGTACTTCTGAAACTATGGTTTGGTTTCTATCCAATCAACTCCTAAAAATTAAACATCTTTTGTCAAACTTCTTGGTTAAATCACTTTTTTTTTTAATAGTAGTGACTTGTCATTCCAAGAGTTTAAAGCATGGGTTTTTTCGTTCTTTCTTTATTTCTTCTTTTCCAAAAGTACAAACGAGATCGCTGTAGAAAAGTTAATTACTGAGGGGAGTAAAGTTAGTCTCTTCCGTCAATTCAAAAAAAAAAGTTAGTCTCTTCCGACAAGGAGCTGCATACATTAATGGATCCAACGTCTTCTTTTGGATGAGTTCAGCTCTCCTCAACTCCGATCGTATGTCCGTATATCCTGTCCGTATTACGACTGTCACGTTTCGGAGAACTAATCACACATGCATGCATCAAGCTTGTTTTTATCTTAAAATGATTTAAATCATTTTCTTTCATAACTCACACTTAATAATTCTAACTCAGCCTCATACTTAATTAACCTTTTAACTTGTCAATGTGAGTCTTTTTGTAGATAAATTTATAACTTTTACACCACACCTTACTATTTTTCAGAAAAATTACTCTACACTTTAGGCTTATCTTTTTTACCAAAATAACTCAAATCCTTCGGTAATATTTGCCCCCAACTTTATCCATACCTTCAATTAACTTTTTAACTAGTCAATGTAGTGTTTCTTTCTCCTTAACCCCAACACGCCTGCAAAAAAAATCACTAATAACATGAAGTACTACAATTATTTTACGCGTACCATTTGCTAAATCACTAGTAAACTCGTATTATTTTGCTCTTTTGCCCTTTGTTCTCAGGCATAAAACATAGTCTATTACTGTGACAATAGTCTATTACTGTGACAATTAGTAAGTGGGACTCATTTAGTAGTAATTCAACCAGAATTAGACTGAATATTACATTATTTGAATTAGATGCGGATCTGTTCAATTTTTGCATGGAACGAAACGCAAGTCAAGTACATCGTTCCATGCAAAAAAAAATTATTGACTAATTAAGGAAATGAAAAAAATTACTTAGTCATAATATATGTTATATGATTTCTCTAAAATAATCATATATATTATTATATTACATGCCAGTTTATAAGTTGGGCAAATTAGTGTAAAAAAAATGATAAATATATAATAATTTAAAGTAATTTATTTAGTGTCCTTAATTTTTTCAAATTATTCAATTAGGTCTTATATTAAGTACTAGGGGTAATATTTCCTTTCTTATGTATCATTTTTATCTAATTATTTTACAATTTATTTAAATTTAGACAGATAATTATTATTTATTAATATTTTTGTTAAAAATTTTATATGTTAGTGAACGGATTTGATATATATCCATATAATATTCAATATTTGTTGAATATATGGTAGTAATGATTTAAATAATTATTGCCTGAGGGCCATTTTTAATTTACATAGTATACACCTTTTTTTGGTAAAAAAAAAATTTAAGTAAGTTGAATCTCAAGAGCTCGCTAGAGTTAGAAAATGCTCCAAACTCAAAAGGCGCTTATAAAGGTATTGATAAATCACTCATTAACAAGATCGTCATATCAATGGTGAGATTGGAACTCACGACTTTATAGATATGAGTTAATTCTTTACTAATTGGAACTAATTCTTATTGATAGTATACACCTTTATTAATTTGAAGAGAAAAATGCGCTCGCGTTCGTGTAAGGACTGTTGGATTTAAGAAGCGTCAGAGGCGGGAGATATTTATTGATATTAGGTTTTGAGGGAAAAATTTCAACGAAAAATTGAAGACATTAGGACCCAGATTGTTTTTTCTTTGTAGGGGCGAGACATTAGATTAATCTCCATCAGGTTAGTGGACACTAGCATCTTTTGAGGTAATTAAAGCACTAATCAGGGATTGTAAATAATATAATCCTTCCAATCAGGTTTGCTTCATATATCACTTGCTATATATATATATATATTGAACCAAATCTTGGGGTTTGTTCAAAATGCAAAGAGATTATTGGTAATCAAATTCTTAACTATTTACTGGCTTAAAGAAAAGAGTCCTTATATCAGACTAGGGGTGTTTGGGTGACACCCCAAACCATGGTTTGGGGAATAATCTACCCAAACAGCCCTCCAAAAACCAAAACCATGGTTTTGGAAAAAAAAAATTTTTTTGCTTTTGGAGAAAAAGGAGAGTGTGAGGGCCTATATGATATGTATCTTGTTATTTTTTTTATAAACTATTTTTTATAAATATTTAATCTTATATTTTATAAATATATAGACATTAATTATTTATTAATTTATTATCTTATGTATTATTAATTATGTTGGAAAAAACTATTATTAACAATTTTATTTCTTCAAATTAAAATATCATAAAATCTATTTTTTCTGTATTATCATATTAACTTATGTCTTTTTTTTAGTAATTTGTATATATAAAAAGTGCTTCTAATAACAACTATCCAAACACTCTCACTTCTCAGAATCACTTTTTTACAAAATCTATTCTTCACAGAATCTATTCTTCCCAGAATCTATTCTCCAGAATCACTTTTCCAAACCATGGTTTGGTTTCATCCCAAACACACCCTAGAAATAAGAATCCTTTTGATTATAAACACACACATTGATTTATGACATTTCCCTAACTCTTTATTAGTTAGTTTTAGCCTTTGTCCCAACCAACAACTAAAACTAGCAACCCCACGCGATTATTATAAGTGGGCGCAAATCTAGGTACGTACAAGCGTTCTCGTTCATTCACAAATTAAAGATGTTTGAGGGACGAACATGAGAGAGAGAGACCACACACAGAGAGGTGAAAATTAAATTACGTACACTCATACGAAAAGTTCAGTTCACTGAATCCTCATCAATATTGCTTCTCAACCACCCACAGTTTACCTGGTTTTCAGCTCAAAATGCTAGACGTTGACGTTTTCTCATCACAATATTTATATATATATAGCATATATGCTTGCTTAAGTTTGTTTATTTATAGTCCAGTACAGGGCTAGGAAAAGTCTTCCCAACATAGAACTAGCCCTAAAAAATTATCACATTCTTTTCAGTTGACCGTTAGATTTTTTTTGTTTTGTTTTTTTTGTAAATTTTGGCACGTGGCTCATTCCGCATATAACGCACACTACTACTCATCGACATCGTCAAGAAGTCTTCGACAGGGAAGGTGAGAAATTGATGACAACTCCCATCGGATACTTAAGAGACAAGCCTGGAAATTAAATTATAGAATATAATTCATATATAGTACTATATGGTGAACCTAGCCAGGTATTGTATATACCATAATATTTATGTCAAGTCCTTCCATTATATCAAGTTCTCCAACATATTTTTAAAATATTATCATTAAATTAGAAATTCACATAAAAAAAGACATATGTCAATGTTTGATTGAATAACTTGGCACAATCAATACAATGAACTCAATTTAAGCATTTTTTTTATATAGTGTTAATATAATTTTTGGTTCCTTTAATTCGCTTTTACCCCTTGAGAGACTAAAATTGATGATTTTAAAATTAAGGAATAAAAATCAAAATAAAAACAAATTTAAATGACTTAAAGATTATATTAACCCTTATATATATATGTGTGTGTATTCTCCCTGTACTTAGTGGAAGTCGTCCTAGCTAGCGTGGGATACACACAAACGCAGGAGATTCCAAATCGATCACCTGGATTTTAGTCGACCGTTAGATTTCCCATCCATATCACCATGTGAAGAAGGCTTGAGATGGAAGGTGAAAAATAACCAAGGAAATGAAAAGGGTATTTTGATTGTTAAAAAAGTTTTTAAAAAATATTTTTTTGTAAATCGAGACAAATTTTTTTCACATATTCATTTTGTATATCATTAAAATATTTTTAAAATCATAATTTTATTTTCACCTAAACACCTCCTCATCAATCAACATCTTTAATTCTCAGAAGAAAATAAGGTCGAGGAACAAAAATTACATATGAATCTAATCATGTGCATATATTTTTACTGTGCTAAGTTAGTGTTAATATTGGCATTCCAAAGTTCCATGCGGATCCGTTTTCGTACATCCATGCCAGAAATATTCACACACACACACACACACGGATATTCACTTAGCTTGTATATATGTTTGGGTGCGTGTGTGCGCGCTCTCAATAATGTCGCGAAAGGTTTGAAATTTGTTTTAACTTTTTACGTGCATGGCAAACCAAAATAATGGTTCAACGACTTTACCCATGTCAGATTTCTTTTCCGAATCAGTAGACTTTTTTTCTAATCCTCATGTTCCCAGCTAAACTCAGTAGGGTCAGGTTTGAAGCCTAAAACAAGAAAGTCTGAACTTAGCTTTCACCTAAAACAAGGAAGAAAAATAGTGTAACAGGCCAATATCACATATGATTTCTTTTGTCTTTAATATAATACTTAGTTAACTAATTTAAAGGGATTAGTTAAGTTAGTTATTTGTAGTAAATAGTTGTTGTTTTTCTTAAAACATTCTTATTAATCATGTGTGTTTAAATTACCCATTGATATAACTCCTTGTAACTACTATAGAAATTATTTAAAGACAAAATACATAAATGTTAAAGACAAAGTAGATTGAATTCTTATATTTAGAACCAAATTAAAAGTTAAACTAGCTCTTATATTAAGGATAGGAGGTAGCTAGAGTGGTTGTTTTATGGCTTCCTAATTCTGATGATAAACAAATAGTGACTTCTTAATTATATGGCAACGTGAACGAGAAATTTCTAATAATTAAATCCTCAACGTTTTGAAATTTATATAATTGGCTTTCAATATATTCTCGCATCCCCCGAGAAGGTAATTGGCGAAAAGAAATCCACCTAGAAGGTCTAGAAGAGGAAAAGAAAAATCAATCAATCTGGTATATGGTTTTAGAGAACAAGAATAATCTGTCTTTTTTTTTTTTTGGTGTTTTCCCATGGTTGAGTCCCTTAAATTGTTCAAGGATCTTGTTTACAGGAGAAACAAAAGCTCCTTAGTAGGTCGAAATAGAACAATTTTTATATCATAGTGAGTTTTTTTTGGGGCATCATGTACTCCTGCAGTTCTAAAATGCATGAATTAGTTAAAAGTTGATTTTAGTTTTAATATAAGAACTTCATTTATTTTATTTATTATATTTATTCAAATTAATTAAGTAGTTCTTAAAGATTGAAAAAGGGTATATCTATATAAGGTAATAAATATTTATTCCATGTCAATTCAAAAACTACTTGATAACAAAAGACGGAAAGAGTTTTACCTCTTTAATTAATTAATACATTTAGATAAGGATTCGGTACTTCAAATAAAGGTTTTAAATTTGAGTTTGGGGAACATTAAAAATGCGTTTAAGTGAGTTTCCTCTCATCTACCTACTAGGAGGTAGGACCTAGTACGGCTCTAAGCCAAATTAGTAATATTCAATAGAATGGTATACCAAATGTTTTTTTTTTTTAATGAAAAATCTTTGACCTCTTAAAATGTCGAATCTAGCTTGCTAGCAAATTGCTTGAATTTGAATGGCAGGACGTGTCATAATTTTTTTCAAAAAGGAGCCGTCCAAGAGCAATAGTATCAATAAATGATAAAGACCAGACATTTACCTTCCAGACATCAATTCAGCTTAAATTATGGCAAATGTAGAAATCTCGCAATATCACTGCTTTTAGGGCAT